>NW_009199533.1:97220-97687 GCF_000690835.1 Fulmarus glacialis | reverse complement strand
GTAATAAAATAAAAATTTATTAATATAAAATTTATTAATATTAATACATCTTAAATCTATCTGCGATATCTGGATTCTTTTGTTGGTGAATTAACAGGGCAAATACAAGTAGAGTTATGCGGGATAGGAAAGAATCCAGGGTGGAAACCGTTTTGTCTTTAATTTGTGCTTTTAATGTGTGTTCATGTACTCAACGTGTACCCAACATTTCTCTTTGATGCTACAGTATTTTTCCTAGAGGAATCAATTCAGCAATTTAGCACCCAAAATGTCCACACTGTACCTCTATAATAGCCCTGCTCATGTCATGTAACTTACCGCATCTCTGTTGAATGCTTGCTCCACAGATGTGTGAAATTTTCCCATGGGCTGCAGACCACCTCCCAGGACCTGCACAGAAAGCATCATTTTCCTGTGATTTTGTTCGTTCTTTCATAAGGCAGGAAATCAAAAGCCACAGGGAAAGA
>NW_009199533.1:94838-97189 GCF_000690835.1 Fulmarus glacialis | reverse complement strand
GAGGCGTAATAGATGAACCAGAAGACTTCATTGACTTTTACCTGGATCAGATAGAGAAAGTGAGTAATTTATGCTGTACGTGACACAGATCCTATCATAATGGATTCCCTGCATCTATCCTACAGTTGTCTGTATATAGCAACATTATTACAGAGTTCTACAGATACTGTTTAAAAACTCTGCTGTCAAATTCAAATATGTACTTTGAATAGTTAGTTTAATAACTTGTTTTAGAAGTATAAATTAATTACATTGGTTTATTGTTATACTGTGGAATCCTTGGTGCAGGCTGAGCAGTGGGCGGTAGGGAGGACTTTGAAAGGGTGCAGATATTTGGATGGCTGTCTAATTCTGATTCTTTGTGTCTTATTAATATTTGCATTTATTATCTTTGTGCTTTGTACTGAGCTTTTGTGTGCTTAGTAGTACTGTATGATTATCATAATAATCTTAAAATGATGGCAGTCTCTGCTCTGAAAAAAAGCATAAATCTTTCAAAAGGATAACATATCATATGTGCAGTAGATAGCTGAAATCAGCAAATGGGCAGAGAGTGGCAAGGATGGGATAAAACTATTTTGAAATGTTTTTTTCTGATGTGGAAGTTAGCAGCAAGGCAACAAGTCACTCTAGAAGGCAGCATAACAGGACCTTAGACACCTGACACTTTCAATAGCACCTGTAATTTAACGGTATCAATCTACTTATTTGAGGAAAATCTTTGCATAGATCTTTGTTTACTCAAGCACCTATATTTTCTCTGTCCTCTAGAAAGATTGTTTGTTTAGGTATAGTGATCACTGTCTGACTCAGTGCTAACTGTTACACAGGTATATATCCGTTCTCATTGACACTTACCTTTCTCATTGACACTTGTAGACTAAAAATATCCCCAATTCTACATTTGATGAAGACAACATGGTGCAATCTGTTTTTGACCTTTTCCTGGGTGGCTCAGAGACTACTGCCACCACTCTGCGTTGGGCTCTGCTCTATATGGTGGCTTATCCTGACATCCAAGGTGAGTTGTGGACATGAACATGGGTATGTTTCAAGTAGAACAATTGTCTGTTACACTTTTGTTTTTTTTGGTTAAGATCAAGTTTTTTTGAAGATCAAACTTTTTTTTTTTTAAGATCACGTTTTTGAGCTTTGCTTTTAAGAAGCCAATGAAGTAGAAAATTTTCAGACAGAGATTTTAAAATTATTTCAGGGATATTCAGCTTCTGATAGTGTATTTTGTCTTGTTAATTTTTGTCAGATTGTTTCAGTACCGTAAGCATATAATGGAAGATACAGTCCGGCTGAAAACACTCGAGGTGAAATATGAGCTTGGGTTAGGGAAAAGTGATGCTTTTCTGGTATCCAGAATGTGTAATAAGAATATATTATTTGCACTCATTAACTGAGACACCAGTTGTATTTCTGTACAATAAGTATATTTATTGTAACATATGGGAATGTTAAACAGAGAAGGAAGACAGTAATGGGAAGACAAAAAGATGACTGGAAAATTCTAGACAAGGACATAGTTGCACTTTCAAAATTTTTGAATGATTTGATACAGGGCTTTCAGAGGTGATAAACTGCTAAGCCAGGTACATGTTCTCGACTCTTGGGTTAAGAGCTAGAAATCCTTCCTTTCATGCTTTTGGTGCTAAAATGCTGGAAGAACAGAGCCCTGTGCACACACATACCTTTCAAATTCTAATGAAATAAAAAGCAAACAAAACCTCTGAGATTACCAGCCTAATTTTTAAGCATGAAATTTGATCCTGAACCCTCTGAGACTGTATAAGCTATGTTACTTATTGAAGCCTAGATAACAGCCAAAAGAGATTAACAGTTGGTGATGGTTTGGTAATATTATCCTGTTCCAGTTCTCAGCATTACATATGTGTATCAGCTTAATACGATGGCTCCTTTGCAACATGCTGATTAGTGTGCTGTGAGTCTGTATTTAGCTAGAATAAAAATAATAGCTTGAGTAACTGAATTGATCTCTTAATAAGAAGTTCTTGTTTTATTTACAGTTCGCTCCTCTTCCTTTAACTGTGAAGCTCAATAAATCCGTTGGGCTTGTGGAAAGATGATCTGAACATAGAACCTATAAACTAGGAAATACCAAAGTGTAGTAAAATCATAACTAGACAGTTGTATAAATATATCTACATTTTAAGATATGGCAAGTATAAATTATTTACATATTGTATTTTTTCTATCACTATTATAATCCAAAAAGGAAATGAAAGCTCTGTTTCATGCAAAACAGTGTTCTTGTATCTATAATAGACTTTTTTTTTTTTTTAAAGAAAAAGTCCAGAAAGAGTTAGATGCCGTTCTGAATCCCT
>NW_009199533.1:71933-94823 GCF_000690835.1 Fulmarus glacialis | reverse complement strand
CGGAAGAAACTGCCTTATACAAATGCTGTGATTCACGAGATCATGCGCTTTGGTAGCATTATTTTAATCACAATTCCTAGAGAAGCAGTGAAGGATACAACTGTTTTGGGGTATCAGCTTCCAAAGGTACAGATATCCTTTCTATTCCAATGTGATTTTTGTCCATGAGTTAAGTTCCTTGCAGTCATGTTTACCATTAATCCCTTTTCCTTCCAGTTCAGGACAGATGGGTGTTGGTGACAGCACTGGCAGACAGCACTTTTCCCCTCCTATGCCCTCTGGCCTGTGCCTTTGTCTCATAGGGAGTGAGTGAAAATGCTTGCCAAAAGCACGGTTTCACACCAATTAAACTAGTGTTCTGTGAGAGTGCTACAGAGTCTTACTTTCCAAGAGCCTGTGACTTTGAAATACTTCATAAGCATTTGAGCTCTTATACTTTCAAAAGACCTCAGAGAAGACTTATCAGAAATGTACAGTGGTGTCAGTAGGGAAGGTGCAGCAGACTGTTAATGCTAGGATATCGTCTGCCATGTGGACAAATGGGAGATGGAATATTTTCTTCATTGGTAATGTCTGAGACAATACCAAGTGTCTACTCAACTTCCTTCACTTATGACTTCTTTTTCTTATTATTACCGCTCTGGCGTCATATTTGAAATATAATGAAGATGTTTCCCCACAGCTTCTGAATTGCCACCTAACCTCAAATAAAAAGCTTCTGCCAGCTTCTTCAACTTGTCCAGCCTTTCCAAACTTAACCTCAATGCCAAACCTCCCCAAAGGCACACATGGAGGTGTCTTCCTGCACACTCCTGCTGCATCGTGTTTGTCATGCACACCTTTCCCACCTCCACCTTCAGAAAGATAGTTTAAAATACACTACTTCATTTCCAGGATGCTTTGTTCTTCATTTGTCAAAACCTGTCAAAGCTTGTCAGAAGTGGGAAAACCATTTTACTAGATTTAGGATAAGGTGCTAAAGAACCGCAGACCACTCATTCTGTTGCATTTGCTAACAGAATGGAAAAAAAGGAGACATGAAGGAATACAGCAGGGAAATTCCTGAACCCGAAATACTGAAGTTTCTTTTCTTATTTATTTTTTGAAGAAAAAACCCCTCAGGAGAGTTTGAGATTAAAATGTTTTTTCCTAATAAAATAATCTTTCATTTCTAATGCCTCTCCATGTGACCAGCAGTGTGCTGCATTATAACTGGAATCTGTTTGTGTCCTTTTCTTCTTGATGTGTGAGAGACAGAACTGAGCCAACAGCATCTTCCTTTCAGGGCACTATAATTATGGCAAACATAGACTCAGCTCTTTTTGATCCTGAATACTGGGAGACCCCTCACCAGTTCAACCCTGGTCATTTCTTGGACAAGGATGGAAATTTTGTGACCCGAGAGGCCTTCTTAGCCTTCTCAGCAGGTAGGTACACTGATAACTGAACCCGTTTATGTGGGTTAGATTGTGAGTGTGAAGCTGTATGATTTTCATTGCAAAGAAGGCCAAAGGGAGTGTAATCCCAAACTACAGGAACACATGGTTTTCACAGAAAATGTTTGACTACAAAAATAAGTTGTTTGGTAATTGTATAAACTCTTGATCTTAGATTTTTGTGAAAATACAGAGAAGGTAAAAGAAGTAAGGCCCTAGAATTGCCAATAATTTGGTGATTCGAATCCTTACACTGTTGTCTTCCGTCATCCCCTGCATATGCCAGGTTATGCTATTGTAGTGGCTGTTCTGTGGCAGGCTGCTCTGCTGGAGCTGATTTATTTTGTATAAATAATTCAATATTCAGTGCAGAAATTTGAAGCTGGATCAAATACATGCTAGATGGCTATGTCTTTCCTGCGTAGCTTCTGGAGTCACTCTTTCACCCAGTGTGTAAGTTTATAGAAGCTTAAACAAACAAAAGCTCTTGGGGATTATGCCAGGATGGAGTAGCCTGGTTGTCAAAGCCCTCAGCTGAGATGTGGAAGTGTCAGGCTCAGGTTCCTGGCCTAAATTGGGCAGAAGAGAAATTTGAACATTGGTTTCTCACATCCAAGTTGAATGGCCTAACCACTACATTTTAGGGTCTGTCACTGTCTGTCTGATTGGAAATTATATCCTGGACACAGTTAATTGATAAATTGGGAAAAGTTTTTTCTTTAACAAGTTGTTTTCACTGAAAACATTATGTAGGAAAATGTCTAGTCAGATGTAGAATATCCTCTGTATTCTGATTTTTCACTGCTATTAGTGAAGAAAAGTCAGCCTGTACTAAGTGGAAGCTGTGAGGGAACTTAAAGATGCTTTTTTGTAATTCTCATTCGGAATCAAGAGACTGAAACTCAGTTCATAGAATAGGGGAATCCTATAGATCAGGAAGTAAAGTATGAAACTACTGAGAATCATCTCTGGTATCTTTTTCCATAATCTGGGCAGATCCTGCAAAGAAGGATTGCAGACATCTCAATTGTTCGGTCAGTTCAATCTGAGAGGAAAATGTCACAAATTCAGCAAAGCCTTTTGTTCCTTGATGAGGTTGAGCAATGCTCTTTTGAAAAGCTGGGAAGCAGGTGCTGGTTACAGATCTCTGTGGGATCCTTCTCCCTCTGCAGGCCACCGTATGTGTCTGGGAGAGGTGCTGGCAAAGATGGAGCTTTTCATCATCTTCTGCAGCCTGTTGCAGATATTCAAGTTCACTCTACCAGAAGGGATTAAGGAAGTCAACACAGACATTATCTTTGGGAGCACAATGAAACCCCATCCATACAAGCTCTGTGCAGTTCTTCGCTAGGTTGCAGGGTATTACAGATTTGAGAAATCACCAACTCAAATTTGAGAAATTTGAGTTTGCTAGTGTGCTGATCTTTTGTGCAGCTTTTATGTTTTTAATTTCTAGCTCAAATTCAGTGTGAATCTACCCTTGTTGTGTTATATGTCTAAGAAGCCAGCCCTGAAAAATACTCTGCTTTTCCTGTGTCTGGAAAATCTCTGTACATTTTTTTTTCTGCTGTATTACAAATGAAATAAATATAGAAAATTATTACAGTGTCTAGTCTTACTTGAAACTTAACAGGAATCTTACTGGAGGGAGAAGGAACATTAAAGCCAGGTGTTGGGGGGGATTCCCCTCATTCCCATGCATTCTCAAATCTAGAGTGGGGTATAGAAATGCTCTTGCCCGAGTTGGTGGCTCTGGGCATTGCCAGAGCCCCTAGGTATGGTTGCATGGGGGAACGGAGTTGTGGAGGGATGCCTCAACTAGGTGTGAGCCAGCTCATTTGTCTACATAGCTGAGAGCCATGTGGAGATGATAGCTTGAATCTGGAAGTAATAGAGCTACAACAGTGCAACCCTTCATTTGAGCGTGAGGCTAGTGACTCAGGCTGAAAGTGAAGGCAAGCCCCTCATATTCCCTGATGAAGAATTGCAGAGGGGAGCCCCACTGCTGGTGAAACAAAGTGGGCGTAAATGGTAACGGACCAGTGGGCTGGCCTGAAAATTTTTTTTTTTTTTTTTTTTCCATATCTTGTTGTGGTGCATTTGGGAGGCATTTTTATGAAAGAGGGAGTCCTCTCACACCGTGGAGTTTGTAATGATAATGGTGTACAGTAGTCCAGGTCGGCCATGTCTCTTTATTGATGCCTGAAAGCACACTTAAGGGGACTGCTTGCAGTCTTGTGAAGCAAAGCTTGGTGCCTGCAAAGGAGTGACAGGGCAGGAGAAATTTGTGTAGTGTTTCCTGGGAGCTCTAGGAGAATCAAACTTCTTGAGAGTTTTCCATGAGCTCAGGGGCAGTTGCACACAGCTTTCCAACAGCTGAGCTAAGGGAGACTTAGCAGAGCTGCTGAGTTAAGAGTGCCTGTTAGTCAGGCATGCACACCAGGGGGAAGAGTGTGCAAGATGCAGCTGGCAGAAGCAGGAACAGTGCCCAAGCAGGGCTAGCGATGAGCAAGTGCCAGAAACCACTCACACTGTGAGGCTGGCCTTGTTACCCAGCAAGATTTAAAAATCGAGGTCAGAGTGAGGGTCTACTAGTGGATGTAGCAAACACTCTGTTGGTCTACCATTTCCTTCCTTGAGGAAAAGAGTTCACAATTGTTATTGCAATTATACTTCCAGGATTAGTTGTCATTGCCTTGTTTATGCGCCATGTTAGAGTTTTCTTTCTTTAATGCAATGCTGTTGGTTAAAAGAATTTATTAGTTTTTATGAAGGAGCTCAGTACCATAAGGTTCAGTACTCTTTTCTCAGGCTTCTGGGTAGCGGCTCAAATGGATGCTTTTATCATGACTCCCACAGATTTGAAGCTGGCACTTGCTGCTGCAGCTAGTCAGAGCTTGGCAGAAGAGATGCATAAGCTCAGTGGGTCAAGCAGATCAAGCTGATGTGGCTCTCCTGCTCTCTAATCCGTACCTAGCTCTGTGATGCTGCATTGTGTTGAGGTAGATTCTGTCGGGAATGGAAGGTGGGTTGTGCACTACTGCAAAACTAGGATTCAGTTTTTCTACTAATATAAAGATGATGTTGCAAAAATGGCAGCTGCTGTCTGCTGTGTTGACACTCAAGTCTCAGGCACCTCTGTGAATATGAGACATATGAGAGACTGAATAAGAGGTAAGGTTTAGGAACAGGCACACAGGATCTGTATTGCTTTAAAACTTTTTTCACTTGTAGTCTCTTAAAAAAAAACAATGGAGATACAAGTCCTTTTGCAAATTTTTACAAAGGACTTGTATTTCCATTGGGAAATTTTTTTAAGAGACTATAAGTGAAAAAATGTTTTTATATGTTGCTGAACAGCATTTATGAATCTGCATTTGTTAATCATCTTTCACCACGCGTTACAGGTTGTCTGTGGACCCATTGGGGTCTGGAGGCCACAGCTGAAAGCTGCTGGTCTGGATTGCATTATTTCTGCTGGTGGTAGCTTGATACTGGAATTTCATTTCCCAAACAGGAAGGTAAAAACTGTGGTAGGCAAAAGGAAATGCGGTAGATAAAGCAGGAAACTAGCTAGCACTGGAAGAGTTTTCACTCAGAAGTAACCTGGTCCATCTAACGTGGTGTTTTTAAATAGAGGTACAAGCCTTGAGCTGTTTAAGACTTCTGCTTTGTAGTCTTAGTGAGACAAACTTCAGTAAGGAATGTTTTGTGCTCATCTTCTTTGACTGCCTGCCACAACATGCTGTGGCTATCTCATTCCTAATTTCTGTCCCAAGCAGTACTGAGCTTTCATACCATTGTTACTATACCCAGTGTTTTAAAAACGAATATTCAGACCTGTGATTCACAAACTGATGTCCATGTAGTTAGTACTGCTCCTAAGTGCAAAGCAACCTGCTCTTTCAGATTGTTTGTAATGCTGCAAAATGGTCAAGAAGAAGAGAAAACATACCTCAAATTTAACAACAAACAAGAAAGTGAAGAGAAATCAGTGTAAGAAAAATAAGAAATCAGTAGAAAGGGGTGAATATATTGTTTAATTGGGGTCACCTGGCAATGAGGGATGGTGTAACAGTCCTGGTTCTGCTTTTCATGTGAGATTTTTTTCCCAAACTTGGTCCAGCTTTATCTGGTAAGTTTTTACATTCCTTATTAAAGAACAAGATTAAGGAGGCAAAGAAAATAAATTACATAAATGGCTATAACATCTGCAGTTCTTTTGTCAGAAGCAGATCAATGTTGCGGTCCGATTCCATTGTGTGAGTTGATAACAAACCTTGCTGCTTCTTTTGCCTTGTCCAGCCTGAGGAACATCTTGACCAGTGTGCTCTGTTAGAGCTTTTCTGCCAACAGGATGGTCCTGCACCTCCAAAAGGCATAAACTGACAAATCGCTGGTAGCATGATCCTGTCCACAGAAGGGATTTCATCAGCGCAGCAATGTCAGCATGGAGACAAAGGTTTTTCACATCTCAAACCAATGAGCTAAGTCAGCAAAATTTTAAGCACTGGCTTGACTTGTGCAAATCAGTGTTCAAACATTTCATTGTGCTAGGAGTTACCACATGTAAACAATCTTAACTTCATTCAAGTACAATGTGAGAAGTACTGAATGGCTTTCATAAACATCTAATCTGAATATATAAAAAAGTCTTATAATTAACTTTAAGCTGGTCAACAAAGGGATTTAAGTTTTCATGTGCAGTCAACTGACCCACCCTGGTATTTCTGATAACACCATGTTCTTTAATAATGATTCATTTATAATTTAAATATTGCCTATATTATTACAATAATAGTATGATATTTATTAATTTACCAATTTAAATGTCTTGATTTTGTTTGTATATGAAGCAAAATGCAGGGTGGATGGACAGTATTTATTGGTACCATTATGTACCAATACCATATTATTATCAGTAATGGTACCAATTACAATCCCTGTAATTTCAGACAGATACTATTCTCATTGCCATTTGCTGGGAAATATCCCCAATGCTGGGGATTCGTGGAGCTAGATGAAGAGATAAGAACCATTTTGTTTGCCTCTTGCAGTGTCTTTCCTGCATTTTCTATTCCTTTCAGTTCTTCCTTCTTCTCTCCATACTTTGGGGTTATAAAATTTATTGGGAGTTGGATATAATAATTCTTAGAAATATCAAACTCAAGTATAAATACACTAAGGAGAAGATCTAGAAATATATGAGAAGAAAACTACGTTTTAAACAAGGAACACTTACTCTTGGTTGTGGCAGTAAATTCTACCAAGTAAGTTTCAAGGAATAAAACAATTAGATATAGTCTCTTTTATAGTTGTTGGGGAAAAAAAACCCCAAAACACCCTTGGAATACTGAGATGCCTAAATCTTTCTCTGGGAGGAGAATGAAGATCAACCAATGCAGGAAGGGATTAAAGGTATTTAAATTGATGCTGATCATCTATTAACTGGAAACACAATTAGAAATGTCATTTAAGTTATGTTATTTTAAATTAACCTACCTTGATGTCAGAGCAGTCTACTTTGAAGAATTCAAGTACTGCAAAACACCTCAGTACCTTAGTGATTCCTTATGCTCTCAAATGGGCATCTGAAGTTAGCACATATTTGTCACAGTTTTCACTGTAATTGATCACACCTCATCTTCTCATCTTTCCTTTGTTTTTGTGTGTGCTGTGTTGCAGCCCTATCTGTCTGTTATTTCTCCTCTTAGCCAGGCTGCAGCTTGCAGCTGCCTCATGTGTTGGAGCTCCTGACAATGCTTGCCTCCCTGGGCTGTGAGAGCACCAAAGTCTCCTCCAAAGGAGGACTGATCTTCTCAAGACTGGTGCCAAGATGGGGTGAGTGATTAGTGTTGTATAAAATTAAAGAAGTCTGCACCTAGTCCAGTAAAACCTTTCTTGTTCATTTCCCACTACAGCCAGCCTCAGCATCCCCTGTGTGCCAGGGAGTGTGCTTCCAGCCTGGGCAAATGTACTGCTTTTCTGGGCCTAACTTCAGGGGGAGGCGGGTGAGGGTCCTGGTGAGGTGAAGACATTGGTCTCAGGTCTGTGGAGGGACTGCAAATGTGGCTGCTCTCACTGCTTGTTAGAAGTACAACCCAAAGGTCAGTGTGGGAGTTAAGGGGTAGTCGCAGTGATGCTCTTTCTCTCTCCCCTCTCTTTCTGGCAAGACTCCTGCCCTCACTCAGAGAACGAGGGAGAGCAGAGGAGCACATCCTGCTTCTGTGACTTCCCCTGGCCATGCATGTCCTACTGCCGGGCACAGAGACCCTGCGTGGCACCAAGTAGGTACTTGAGGTTCGCAGGAAAGGTGCTGGGTGCAGGACCCCAGGTTTTGGCAAGCGGCTTGCGGAGAAGGCAGCTCCTGCAGTGTTTCTTCTTCCTTCTAGGGCCCCCATGCTGTGCCCCAAGCAGTCAGCGGTGAGCTGATGTAAGAGGAGTGAAGAGGAGGAGGGAGAAGGCTGGTCTGATCCTGGTGAGGGACCTCTGTTCTCACCAAGGACTACCTGGAGATTGTTGCCCTACAAGTTATGGAAGGTGTTGGCCCTCCTCAAGCATCAAGTTTTGTTTCCATGCTTCTGCTGCTCTATTTCTCTTTAGCTGTTGATGTTCATCCCTCTCAGATGGTATCTAAAATGATGTGCTTTCCTAGCATCACTCCTCAGGGTAGGGCGGCAGGCAGGCGAGAGGAAACGTGTCCTGCAGAGGCATAGGCTCTACCTCCATAAAGGAAAAGCAATCCACAGCTTCCAAATGGAGTTGCTCAGTTGCACAACAGTGCTTGTGAAAGAAGCTCACAAAGACAGTTGTATGTCATCTTTACTCCTACTGCAGGCAATACAGTGGGAATTAGCTGAGAGGCAGCTGGAACAGGTGAAGAAATTTTGCTTTCTACTTGGTCATGAAGACCTTGCAGCCCCACTTATCTGTGCAGCTGAATAGGGAGTGCGTGGACACTTAGGTGTTACACCATTATAACCATCAAACTCTTGCTACCCAATGACAGATTAGAGTCTTTTCTGGTTTATGTGCTCTAGGCACAAAATTAAAAGGTCCAGCCATCTCCCAAAGAGCTTACAATTTAAACCATGAGGAAAAATAAAATATTAAAGGAATAGCAAAGAACATCAGAATCAAGCAATAATATGAGGTGAGTGAAGGAGCAGTGCACGCAGATGATGCATGTGATCGCTACTGATGAGCCTGAACTTTTCAGTAACTCCACTGGCCTTGGGTGTGTAGCCAACCCTCAGGATTTTTTTTTTTTTATTTCTCTGTTCTTGCAAGAGGCTTTTTGTGAAACCAATTCTGTGGGTAGGAATTTTTGTCACTGCAACTGTCATTGCACAAGGAAGCATATAATTAACCTGCATTTTGTATCCCTTGAAGAGCTGACGACTGTCAGATTTGTACTGCAATATAATGGAATGATGTCATATATGCTTAAAAATAACAACACTTCATTCTCTGGGATGGGGAAGTAAAGTGAAGTGATAAAGAGGGAAGAATTGAGAGGCACAGAAGCTTCAACATCTTTTTCTCTTTTTAGGGAGGTACTAGCAAAGCAAGACAAGTGGATCTATCCTCTGTCTGTATAGCAGTTTTTCAGAGAAAACGTAGCCTTGTAAATCAGAAGTGAAATGTTAACAGTAAGTGTGGTGCTGGTATTTTTTGTGGTGTCTCTGCTGTTTATGCAGTTTCTGAAATTGCAGTGGATGCGAAGACGATTTCCTCCTGGACCAACTCCATACCCCTTCTTTGGAAATCTGCTGCAGATGAACTTCCAAATTCATCATGAGATCCTTAAAAAAGTATGTATTTTCAGGCAACTAATTAATGGACTCATAAGCTGATTGAAAAGTAAATGTGTTGAAGAGAGTCTTATTTTGAGTGCTAGGGAGGGATATAATCTAAATTGTATAAATGTGAAAATAGGTGGGCATCATTAAAATATGTTTCTTGGTATGAAAATTTCCAGCTTACTATGAAACATGTCATTAAAACCTTATGTGCAGATGAACAAAACAATACTGATGATAATATTCCTGTCTTACACATAGGAAAAAGATACATTTTAAAGCAGAGTCTTTAATTCTGTGCAGTCTTTCGCATGTCTGTGTGCTGACTGTTGTTGCACTGGCAGTTTATAAATATCTCCTGAAATAGCTACTGAGTGCATATGTGTTTCCAGTATAGAAAGGATGCATTTTTTAATACTTTTTCAACAGATTTTTCAAAAGATCTTAGAATAAATATTTTTTTTTGACATACAATTTGGTCAGATTTTCACAAGAGACTTCAGTCTGCTGAGTCTGATTGAGCTTTTAAGTAGCTGAACTAATTCATTGTGTGCCTACGCTCAAACTCTTTTCTAAGTTGTAATGCTAGAATTTGAATCCTCGTGTTTTATATTCCTCATACATAGATATTGAATATTTAACACTTAAATATATAAGTAATAGCACCTCACTTTCAGTCTTTGTTCTCAACCTTCCTTTTCCCTGGTTCTTCCCTGTCCTGCCAGTTCTTTTCTCCCGAGTTGCATATTTCAAGGCAAAGTAGTATGACTCCACAACATAAAATTATAGCCAGTGCATGTCTGTTGTGTTTTCTTCTATTTCTGATCTCTCAAACCTGAAGAGTAGTATTGCTCATCCTAAGATTTCAAAAGCCATGAATTAGTCTTTCCAAAAATGAAATGAAACACAAACGTGCAAGCACGTGTATAAATTTTTGTTCAACATGCATATCTGTTCCCTCTTGTTTGCTCTCAGACAGCAAAATTTTGTACTCCTCTAGTCCTGCAGTTGTTGGGATGTTTTGGCAACTCCCCACTCTCCCAGCCTATTCTGCCCCACAGTCTTGCTACTTTGATCTACGTACTGTTGCACTTCCCTCGGCCTTTTACTTTTCCAGCTCCTGATTCTCCAGCCAGGGAAAGGACTGTCCTGCCTACTTCTAGTGCTGTCTGTGTGCAGGGCATTGTGGAGACAAGGTTATCCCAGCTGAGCTAGAAAGGAGAGGGTGATTCCCGCTTTAACCACCTCCTCAGCTGCTTTTGCTACACTTAATACACAAAGGGGAATCTGTAGATGGTTCACGTAAAACTCATGAGCTAATGTTTTCTCCTTACAAACATGTAAGAATTCATCTGCAACGAGTTTGAATTGTAAGACGTGACAAATAACATCACAGACATTGGCAATATTGGCTCTCTGACATTTTAGGAACATCTTGATCTTTAGTAAATGAGACTTCAGATAGAAACCTGACTTCAAGCTATATTATATGTAGGAATAGATCTGATGCTCTCTTCTCAAGGTCAATCACCCCTGAAGCATCTGCCAAGGGAAAAGATGTGGTTCATCTTGTTTGATTTAAATGTACTGGTTCTCACCCATGTTGTTTTGATGCTGCTTTGTTCTACAGATGGCCAAAATTCATGGTAATATCTTCACCTTATGGGTTTCAAATGTTCCTATAGTTGTCCTGCAAGGGTTTCAGGCAGTGAAGGAAGGTCTGACTGTCCATGCTGAAGACGTTGCTGGAAGGCCAACAAGCAGTACCTTTCACATTTTGACTCATGGAAAGGGTAATTATTATTTTCACAAATTCTTTTTGTGTGTTCTAACCCTGGTTTTGGAAACTGATTTAGAGCCTCGAAGTCCTTAATTTTCAGTGGAAAAAAGGTTAATATTTTCACGAGTTTTTATGAAACATTTCTTTTTTTGATTGTGTCAGAACAATAATGGCAGAATATAGCTATTGTAAGCGTTTCTATACAGGAAATAGATGGCTAAACTAGAAGAAGAAAGGAGAGGAAAGAGAAATGCTGCCGGACTGCTGGCAAAAATTTGAAAAAATTAGAATGGAGGAGAAGCTTCTTTGATGTATTAACTGTATCAGTTAATTCATTTATAAAGCATTAACAGCATTAGTTCATTATGATCCTAGGTGTTATGTTCTCTAATGGTCGTCTCTGGAAGCAACAGAGGCGTTTTGGACTTGCAACAATGAGGAAAATGGGAGTAGGGAAAAAAGACCAGGAGTATCGACTACAAGAGGAGGCCTATCACCTGGTGGAATACTTAGAGAAAACAAATGGTATGTGACTCAGTATGCAGGTCAGTCTGTGCAATGGGTGATTTTGCTGAAGAATGGGTCACCTATAGCTTTTGAAACTGATTACAAAAATGGATTTAAAGTGTACGTGCAGAGCTGAGTCTCAAAGATCTGTATCATATGATCTGCATGAGACATTTCCTTGCAGAAGTGCTAAATGTGAAACCCCACAGTATGAACTTGGCACTGAGACTCCATGGTCCCTGTCTGTTAGTGTTACTACTTCTTAATCAGTTTTACATTACACAGTCACAGAATCAGCGTAAAAGCAAACTAACAAAATAAGTGTCACAACACCCCGTATCCCTCTGCAGAAAAGAAAAACAAGGCATGAAATGCTAAAAGCTTTGACCAAGGCTGCACAACCCTATGGCTCTGCTCTGGCAAGTGCAGTGGAAAAAGCTCACCTCACACGGCTTGTGGTAGCCTCCTCAGTAAGAGGAAGTTTGTTCAGATTGTGCTGCTGAATAACGGGGTGAATCTACAGGTATGCTCAATTATTCTGTTACTCAGTTGTAAAGGAGATGAGCAAAGAATAGAAGGTGGTTCTCTTTTCAATTCAGCTCCTTATTCATACAATGTCTCAGCTGACCTTTTTTGTACCCTGGTTATTGCCAAACATGAGATCTACTGATGCCAAGGTTCTGTGAAATCTGGGTATTTTTATAACTACTACTAATTCCATTCCCACCAGCAGTCTTGCCTTTTTTAACCAGCAGTGTTTTTTAGATGTCTGAAGTTACTGTTTGCTCATGCCTTTTACCAATAAATTGCAATTTGCCATCCAGCAATCTAATTAACGTCAGAAGTGTTTATAAAATGTTATCAGCTCTCCCTTCAGTGGGAAAAGCAGGAACAGTAAGTGTTAATGGTGAATGCTGTTCACTGTGTTTACAGGAAAACCTCTGGACCCCACTATGCCTGTTGTTCATACTGTCTCAAATGTGATTTGTTCTGTGATTTTTGGACATCGCTTCTCTACAGATGATGAAAATTTTCACCGCTTGATTGAATCCATTGATACTATAACAGCATTTGGGAACAGCATCTTTTTTTTTGTGAGGAAAAAGATTTTTTTGTTTGTTTGTTTACTTTACATAGACAATGAAAAAGGCAACTCGCCTGTTACTTTTATAACAAAAATAAATACTAGTGCACCTGGAATTGCTGGAGTACGCATCAGAACAGTACTTCCAGATGCCTAGTTCAAAACTTGTTTCAATTGCTTATGCTTCATCATAGCACAGAAATTTCCCATGTCTGGTGGACAGGGATGGAAACATATGGGCTTGCTACATGTTTGGGAGATGTACAAAGAACTTTCTTGCAAAAGTGCTACCTGTACAACTCCAGTGTTTGAAACTATAACTGAAACTCAGTAATAAAATATAGGTAAAAATATCTGAAAATCTCTGAAATAGGCTTATCTTAAATTCTCTCTGACAAAGTAGCTTTCTTCACTATATGAAATCATATGACTGTCAATAAATGTCAAGAGTATACTGCTTCCTCCACTGCTGTTAGCTAACTTCATAGAAACTTAAGTAGAGCAACTGTTTTGCGCAAAGGTAATATATAATGAAATTGCTTAATGGTAGCTTTTCCCTATAGCTTTTGGCAGCAACACCTGTACCACCTCTGCATGTCCTTATGAGAATTCAGTAATACATGCTTGAAGTCACTCTCCATTAGCTGCTGGATGATATTTGTCTCCATTCAAGACAGCAGCCCCTAACTTCACATCTGGTCCACTGGACAGAAAAAATTGCTATCTTGCTTCTGTGTGAAGCTGTGACTACAGCTGCAAAACCAGCAGAACAGGTTGCCTCAAACAAGGGCAGTTTTATCATTAACTATTTATGAATGGGAACCACAGTACTGTATGTAGTCAAGAAACCAATTTACCAATGTACAAGGCAGCCTGCTTCTGCAGAACTTGCTGGAACTTGTCCAGCTTTGTATCTTGCATGATTTCCACCATCTCTTACTATCTGAAAACTGCTGTAATCAAGGTCCTAGAGAATTTGAGGACTAATTTGATACTTTTGGTAAATAAAATAAAATAAAATAACTTATGATTTTTTCTCCCAGAAGGTGCAGGTGAAATGATTCCTCAGCTATTTTCTAATCAGGGTAAACATAGGATCAGATATTTGCAAACTGCTCTCAGTAGGTATTTGTAGAAGCTGTTCTTAAAAACTCTTAATACTGTGTCCACAGCTAACAAAAACATTCTAGTCCAATATTTCATTCTCTCCTGCTCTCCACAGTGCTTTCACAGTGATGTACAATCCTTTAATGATGGTCTGTACTAATCTGTGTTTCTGGTAAATGGAGAGGTAGTTTTAAGCAAAATTATGCAGTAGGACGAAGAAGAAATACAAGCCAGGAATCTGAATAGGTTTGTGGGAAGATAAATCTTTGTAATGCAGCTGCCATTTAAATAGGTGAGCCCAAGAGTTATGGCCTAATGCATAATTTAAGCTGCAGTAATTCTGTAAACTGGAAGGACATGGTGCAATCTGTAAAAGGGGAAAAAAGAAAGGGAAATGAAGTAGAAGAATGGAATTAATGTAAAAAGTGTTTTGTTTCTTTTCTGCTGAGATGTGGTTTTATAATGGTATAAGTGCAAGAATGTGAATAGGTTTAGACCAATGAATAAAGAGTAGGGAATCCACACGGCTCAGTATTTCTACTTCATCAAGTTGTTCTGCAAATCACACAGATGTGACATGTTTCCTTCTTATCTATGAGAAGGCGTATCGGAGTAAAATCCCCACACATGTGGTATCCTAAGTAAGAAAATAAATCTGGGTTTGGATGTTTCTATTTTCAGTTAACAGATGTGTCAAGGAAGTCAGCCTGGATCTGGTTTTTTAGTAAGATAGAAATGATACATACCTTGGATAAACTGAGAACAGGGACATTTTTATATGAGGTCCTTGCTACTGAAGTTCAGCCTAGCAACGAACTGGGGTACAGAGGAACTTCATTTATTCTTTGTACATCACAATGGAAAATTTATAGCATAAAACTAAGAGAAATTCTGCTTGAGGGAAAAATGGGATTAAGAAAGGCTTTAATGAATTGTGGGATAGGCACTATCCCTTCAATGCAATGGTGAAGATGTAGTCATCAGAGTCTTTCATCTGCTTTTTCCACTACCCAAAACCCTGTATCAGGATTCAGATGCAGTTTGCTAATGTCAGTAATATCACATATCTAAAATATCTCTTTTATAGGTATATGAAATGTTTCCCTGGCTTGCAAGCCATTTCCTAGCACCATTTAAACAGACTATGTCCAGCATAAATTTTGTGAACACTCTATTAGCAAAGGAACTTGAAAGCCACAAAGAAAAAGGAAAACCAGATGAAAATCAAGATTTTATTGATTACTATTTGGATGAGATAGATAAAGTGAGTATCTCTGAACTCTTCTTATGCTCCACTAACAACAAGGGATTTAAAGTGCTCCTTTGATTATAATGATGTCTAATATAAATTTAGAAGTATACAATTTCTCCATAGAAAAGCTTATAGGTAGATGAATTAAAAAAAGCTGACACTAAGAGATAGCAGGAGGAGGATGAAGTAATAATGTAAGTAGATTTACAGGTAGATTATCTATAACCACAATAATAACAGATCTGCATATGGTTAAGGTACAACTAGAAATGACTGTTACGATGAGATTTGCAGCATGAGTAGAAAGCATGTACAATTAGTAACTTTGTCATGGCTGAAGAACAAAATGTGTATATGGATAGGATAAATTGACAAAGGTACTGGAGAATATTAGAAAATGTCTTCATATTATTCAGAAAGTTTTATTTTCTAGCCCTTTAATTTTTTTTTTTTCATTTTGGGTAGTATCAGTAAATATTCCTGTGATGCAAGGTGGTTTACTTCTTTTTTGTGTGCCATAATTTGATCTTTCCAATTCATATCTACAGACTAAAGGAGATGCTGATGCTACTTATGACGAAGAAAACTTGATCCAGACTATTTTTGACCTCTTTCTGGCAGGTACAGAAACTACAGCCACCACTTTACGTTGGGCATTGCTCTATATGGTGGTTTATCCTGATATTCAAGGTAAGCACACCCAAACAGTTTTGCAACTTTTTAGAAATTATATACGTGCAAATAGTAGTAGAGCTTGTTCAAAGAATAGTAGAGGAACTAATTATTAGGGTATGAATCAGGTGAACTGCATGTATCTGTTTCTTGCTGTATCCTTTCTAACATACAGGCCAGTCATTTTAGGTTTTGTTTTTAAGAGATCTATACAGAATGCAGGGTGTAATTCATCTGATCAGATGAAGGAGTCTAGTCTCGGATGAGATAAATTGCACCGTTGCCCCTCCACTGACAATAATGGTAAGACTTCCACTGAGGACATGGTGGACTCTTCAGGTCATCCTTTTCAACCCATGACTGCTACTCTTTCATGTGCTCCTGGCTTCTTTGCAGCAGAAATAATTTCAATTCAGTGGGAGGTTGCTAATACGTGTGGTTATTCCATGAAGCTTAAAACTTCAAACATAGATACCTACATATAAATAGATATGAAAAAAGATTGGGGTGAGTAGCTTGAAACTGTATGCTTTTAATAATGGTATTCACAAAAGAAAGATAAGCGTTGGCAGAGTAAAATGAGTGAAAAGGAAGAGTCAGAGCGTTCAGGATAAAAAGGATGAAAAGGTATACAAATCACTTCAAAGGCCTCGTATTTGACAGTTTTAGCTGGCACAGCAGAAGGCTGGCAAGAAGAAAATGGTGGAAGTGGTAAGGAGAAAGGATGTCCCATTGTTGTTACCTAACAGCTCTTCAAAAGACCTAAAATTTGAGACTGGATTGCTCATACTGAATTTTCACAACGTGATCTTTTACCCTCCCAGGATGTATTAAAACAGTCTTAAATTTCCTGATGCATAGGGTCAATCTAATTGCAATGATAAAGGCTGTAGTATTAATCAGACCATTTCAGCTCAGAAATTAATCAGAAATTACCACTTCAGCTCAGATTGTAAGTAAAAAAACCAACAGTCCCTGAGAAGAATTAAATTTGTGTAAGTGCTTCCCAAGGCAGGTAATTACAGAATAGCAATTAGACCATCTGTAGATGACAAGCAAAATCTATGTGAAGAACAATCCTTGATCAGTTACTAAACTGGTCTCCTAATACACAATTAATATTTCATTTTCCAGTTGATTCTCTGCCTGAAAAATAAATATTAATAAAAGTCTTTTTATAAATTACCTCAGAGCAATAAACGTAACAAGAACCTAAATATTCTTATAGAATGACTTTGTCTGCTATCATTATTTTTAAAGTATCACTTGGGTATGCAACCTATCAACAACTTCAGTGTCAAATTTTATTCAGGTCATCTGTACGGGTATTTGAAGGCATTCTTACTTTATAAAATATCTTCTTCATCTTGTTGGATGTTATTCTTACTGTAAAAAGCAATAGGAAAAATTATGAGTATAGAGTTTATAGATTGTTTGTTGTATATTTAAAGCTGAATATCCCTCCTTAGAGAAAGTCCAGAAGGAACTGGATGCTGTTCTGGGTTGTTCCGACATGATTTGCTACGAGGATAGAAAAAAGTTGCCCTATACAAACGCTGTAATTCACGAGATCCAGCGATACAGTAATATAATCTTAATTGCACTTCCCAGACAGAGCGTGAAGGACACAGAGCTGCTGGGGTTTCCTGTTCCAAAGGTACAAATATGCTGCGTATTTGAATATCTGATGTCTGGTACACTTGTAACCGTTTTTAAAACTGATTTAATGTAACTTTTTAATGACTGAAGCCACCTCAGCTAGTGATTCCCAAAACACTGTCCTTTTTTAGTTTCTTTTGATTTAATGGCTCATTTAGTTGAAAAGCAACTGTGATTGAGAACTGCTGCTATCAGTAGGTCTTTGGTATATTAGATGCATTTAGAAAGGCTTTTGAGGGTTTTCCTGATTGGGGACATGAACTTGTGTCCTATCAGTTGTAGCACTGCCCCTAAGCTATGACTGTCTCTAAGGCTGGCCTTCTGCAAGTGCACTTTGTCCTAACTATTAGTAGGTTCTTAGATTATTATTTCTGTGGACAGAAAACTTGTGAATGGTGACTGGAAATAAACATATTAATTTCCATCAACCTCAGGTCTGTCCCTTGTCAAAAGCACTTATCAGCTGGTGAACAGAGGCCATCCAAAAATGAAAAAAAGATTCTACTGAAAAACTTGGAAATTTGAAATTATTTTCGTATCTCAAGCTTTTAAAAGCAGTATCTTGCAAATGTTATACTGAAACTAAAGTATTTTCAAGTGTTGTAACTGAAAGGTACGTTAGGGCTTGTTTCTAAATATTCTCCCATCACTGCTTTTCATGTAGTTTCATTTTCATTCCTTTTTTCTGGATCTGCTCAAAGCAACTCCAGCATTGCAGAAATTATTGAGTAACAAAGAGAAAAATTAAACTGATACTCATGATATTCTGTAACTCAAAAGCTGAATAAGTAATAAAAATACTTAGCGACAATAGGAAAAATAAAAGCAACACATTTTAATAATATAGACATTATAAAATCCTACCCATTTATTTTATTGAACCTACTGGCAGCAAGTAATAAAGGAAGGGAAGCTGCAACATTCTCAAAAGTTTAAACTTCTTATGAAATGTTTTAAAGCTTGATCTCATTTTTGAAAAAATGAGACTTTAAATTAGGACTTTAAATTCTTTGCTTGTCATTATTTGCTTATCTGATGAATATGAACAGTAAGACAGAACTGAAGCCACTGCTCCTTTTTTCAGAACACCATAATTTTATCAAATATTGACTCTGTTCTGTCTGATGCTGAAAAATGGGAGACACCTGATCAGTTCAACCCAGGCCACTTTCTGGATAAAGATGGAAACTTTGTAAACAGAGAAGCATTCTTACCGTTTTCAATAGGTACGTGCACTGAACAGGGATTTATTTACTCCATGTGATAGCAACTTAAGATCCATTCATTCTCCAACATAACTGGGAAGGCATCTACAAATAGGTATATAAACACATTCCATTGTTTTAAAGATGTCCAGAAAGAGAGAAGTCCAATTGTATGTGGAAAAGATTGGAAAAGAAGGAAGCATAGAAAAGTTTCTCTTGGAAGACAGATCCAGTTTCTCTTGGAGGACAGATCCAGTTATCAAAATAGTAGCAGCAAAATGCATAGTGTAGGATGACTGTAAATGTAAACTATGCAACCCTGGTGATCATTTCTATAATGTCTTGCTGCCTGCTGTAAATATAGATTAAACCTTTTGGTGGAAATACAAGCAGCCTTTCAGTTCTGAATCATTAAATGACAAAGTCAGTTAAGAGAAAAGGACAAAGTCTGCAGAAAACAAGCAAACAAACAAAAAACCCAAGCAGGTTAAAAAGGGAGGTGTGATAGAAATCCTTTGGCTGATTGTCTTTTCTGTCTTTTTACAGGGCACCGTGTATGTATGGGTGAGCTGTTGGCAAGGATGGAGCTCTTTATTGTCTTTTCCACCCTGCTACAGGCATTCACGTTCACCCTGCCAGAAGGAGTGAAAGAAGTCAATACAAAGCTTGTTTTTGGGAGCACAATGAAGCCACCTCCCTACCAGCTCTGTGCCATTCCTCGGTAGGAAATGGTGCCCCACAGATTCGGGGAAGACTTACTCTGCAAGATTGTTTCTGCATGTGAATTCCTTTTTGCATGTCTTAAGATTTTTGCTTTCCTCTTGATTTGGTTTATCACTACCCTGAAAGATGCTTTTCAGACAGTTGCATCCTGAGAATTGTACTACAAAGAGTTAATCTTTTGTTCTTGTTTTCTGTTTGGAAAATCTTGGTAAATTTCTCCTGATCTGTAACAAATAAAGACATTACGGGAAAAATTAGAATTGGGCCTTATTTACTGCTAACTGGAAAGAGGATTTATAGAGAAAGGGCTTGAAGCAAAGTCTCATGATTAAAGATCTGTGCATTCTTTCTCATAAGCCACAGTTGCATTTGTGGATATAGGCTTAGAGGTCAATCTGTCCCAGGGTGTAAGTGGGTGGAGGAGTTAAAAGAAGCTCTTCGGGAGAAGCTTTCTAGAAAGGCAGGCAATATGATCTGAGATAACATTTCCTTAGACTAATCGGGTTTGTTGTTGTGCAAGCTTGTTGTATACAACTCTGTCACGGACACCTGGCAAGACAGTTCAGGGTTTCAGCCACTAAACTGGGTAGTATTTCAGCCCTTGAGATGAAAATAGAGGAGTGGCTTCATCAGCCAGGTGTAGAGAGCTTTTCATAATACAGACAAAGGGCAAAGGACTGGAAGACAAATGACAGCAGGGAGCAGACACACAGTGTTGATAAATTGTTCTTTTTTATGAGCCCGCTGGTTGACAGCAACATGAGAACATGTCTTTTTCATGACAGGTAGTCATCTGGTGGTGTTTGTTCTGGATCCCTCAATAATTTATTCAGCTTCATTTATTCTTTTCAGTTCTTTAATGGATTCTTTATCACAGTTAGCTGACTTCACATCAGTCAGCATAAATTAGCACATCATGACCAATAGAAGATTTGGCACTATTGAAGACTTCTTGAAGCCCTTTATGAGCATGGTGCTTAAGGACTTGGCAAAAGTGGATATTCAACATTTTGTTAGTTCAGTTACTGACAGTTGACAAAGGATTTTTTTTTTCACAGCATTGGGAGTGTGTTCTTCCTGTATGCCGTACAAAGTGGATACTGTATGCCAACATACGAAGGATTATTTTTACACACTGCTTAGCTGGTAGTGCCATCTGTGGGACTGAAGTAATTATCAGCTGTATTTGTTTCAGGTACCTCTGCCTACCTTGTATTTTAAAGCACCCCAGTCCAACAGGCAGAGATGTGTGAAATCAGGAATCTCATACAGGATGAAACCTGGGTTGCCAGTTTCTACCCCTGCAGGATTACCTTTATGGGATGGTTCAACCCTTTTCACTGCTGTGGGCTGGACGGCAGCATGTCCAGACAGGTAGGTGATTGATGTGAAGTCCCCTCCGTGCTGGAGCTGCAAACATCCCCCTGGCAGTAGCTCCACACATGTAAGGGGGTGCTTCATTTGTATCCACATGGATAGCTGGAGGAGAGGCAATGACAGCAGCAGTCCTTGCCTTTAGCACCAAAGTTAAAAATCACTAATCCTAAAGAGTAGCTGGTAGAAGAAATGCTGCTGCTAGCTGCATTTAGTAATTATGAAGAAAATGGAGCCTAGGCAACCTCATAAATACATTTTCCATCAAATAAAGTAAGATGAATCCCATGCCTCAGATCTAAAACAGCCCACAGATATCTTCCTTTTCCAGTGTGAGAGCGCCATATTCCAGGCTAGCTGCACCGGTTAAAAGTGTCTACTGAGCTCAAAACCAAGTAAGTTTTGAAACTATCAAGTGACAATCAAAGTCAAATGATTTTTTTTTCCCCACCTGTGCAACAGTCTGGTTCCCTCCACAACCTCTGCTTCCTCTCTTCCCCATGTTTGTCTCACCTCTCTAAAGTGTTCCATTACCTTTACAGTCTGTACCATCTTTCCAACCTACCCCATTTGCTCATTTATCCTAATTTTTTGCTCTTCGTTTTTGTTCTTGAGTCAAACCTGTCTTGACTATTCTTCCACCAGAAGATGTCATTCAGTTTCACAAGTTAGTAGAGAAAATAAGGTCACCCTCACTGTTCTAGAAGGACTGTTACAAGTGGCTAGAAATAGTTTTGAGCCCAGCCTCTAGACAAGTTATTAGGGGTCATTTGAGAATTAATGATATTTTCTTTTCAGATTCTTTTTAATATGCCTTGGACATTTGAGCCTTAAGGATCTGAATAGATTACAAAACATTCCTACGTAAACTGGAATGTAATCCTGTAGTGTCACCTAATATGAGATAAAAACATATCTGCATACTCTTACGTTGTAGTAATGCGCGGTAAGTGTCTGCTCATACTTTCTAGGGAAAACTACACGTGCCAGATTAAATGCAAACATTTCAGAGCATGAAATTCAGCTTTGAATGCGCTTGCTATGCAAGCTGTGTGTAGTGGTTCCAAAGGAAGCCCTGCTCCCCTTTTAGGAAGAAGAAAGGGTGAAATGCCTCCTTTCGGAGGAGAGAGTGAAACACCGCTTTTCCAGCTCTCTTCATCCCTTTTCTAGGGCTAAGAGACAAATCCAGGGAAGAAATAATCTGAACTACGATCTTGGTTTTCCTGGGGCACTCCCTTTCAGTGCCACTTCCCTTGTTGTGTTTTCTGGTGCCTGCTGAAGGAGAGAGCAGCCAACTGAACTTAAAAAATATGGTGGCTTCATCTTTCTGCCTTCAGGAGCTGATGCTATTTGTAGAAGAGCACAGAGCAGAGAGGGACTAACAGCTCAAGGTGACTACACACTCAGCTTTTCCTGTAAGTAATGTGAGATTTCTAGCTACCCTGCTTTACCTGGACTGGGAGGGGATGGAGTCCCCACCAAGCAAAAAAAAGGTGCAGGACTGGTGTGGAGCAGACATATAGGAAGGTACTGGCCATCCTATTCCCCACTCTACTCTCCTTTCCTTGCTTTTATCTTATCTTCAAAATCCACTTCAGGTCTTCTCTTGCTTGGTCTGCCTTCCTGCTTTCAATTTTTGCTCCCAGTTTGGCTGCATTTGGCTTCACTCTTTGCCACAAAGGCTGGTGTGAAATAAGCTTTCAGAGGACCACACACACTTTGTATATGCTGTAGTGAGGCTGTAGTACCTTGTGATA
Organism: Fulmarus glacialis; assembly: GCF_000690835.1. Classification (NCBI taxonomy): domain Eukaryota; kingdom Metazoa; phylum Chordata; class Aves; order Procellariiformes; family Procellariidae; genus Fulmarus; species Fulmarus glacialis. The sequence continues at coordinate 72,465 of NW_009199533.1, read as the reverse complement.
ATTCCCAAACAATATAAGATTGGCTTATATAATAATAATATATAAGATCTCTTTACTATTTGCCTTTGCAGGGAGCTCTAGCCAGTTTCTTTGAAGTTGGTAGAGAGCTCAACTCTGAACTGATGCACAAAGAGACTCTTAAGAGAGGAAGAATACGTCTTTACCCTCTCCTGTCTCCTAATGTAGCTGCTTGCTGGTTCAGCCCCTTTCTATTTAATGTACTTTTTTGCACTTGCATTTTCAACTCCCCTGCACATTCCTCCATTCATTTTCTTCCTTATGCAATGTCCTGCATCTCCAAGTATTTCTTTGGGTATCTTCTAGCCTGTGCTGTCTGCTGTTCATTCGTATGCTTTCCTCGCTGAAATCTCTCCACCTATTCTTCTCATCTCACCTCACTCCCATCTGTTTTAACATATATTTGGCAGGTGTTCCTCATTCTAGTGTCTTCCATCTTCTTTCTGATTCTCTCTTGTACGCTCTTTCTGTTTTTATTCCCTTTCCTACACTATGTAGTTGTTTGTCTTTCCCT
>NW_009199533.1:7656-71902 GCF_000690835.1 Fulmarus glacialis | reverse complement strand
TTACATGAAGAGTAGCCATACTTATGTTCCCTAACAGCATTGCTTTGTACGCATTAAGATAAAAAGCTGATAATGACAGTATGGATTGCAGCCACTTCACCTGCACAAGCAGAAGGTACAGGGGAAAAATGTCATTGTTGAAGAAAGCCGTCTGAGGCTTTATTGTCACTAACAGCAGTAAGAAAATACCATTTTGAAAAACGAGTGGTTGTCAGAAAGCTTAAGAAGGAAAGACCAAGTAATGGATTGATAACACAGATATCAGCATGGATAAGTGCCATCTTCTCCCTTCCTCTCTCTGGCAGGTCATTGCTAATAGCCTCATCAACAACATTCTTTTTGTTGTGAAAATGTGTTTACTTGTGGAGAATGTAATCAGCATCAGAATATCACCATTTCTGCACATGAAACAAAAATTACTCAATCCTTGTTTCTTGGTTTTCTGAATCTTAACCCATGCTCCCAGAATCTTCTGTGTCCCTGGTGTTAGAAGAGTCCCTGCAGCTGTTGTTGCTTCATCATTTAGGAAACCTGTTGTGTTGGGCGGGTTTTGGCTGCATGCTGCAATGTCTGGATTCTGCTAAGCAGCTTGAAAAAGTTTACTACTTAACAATCATCACTGGGGATGAGTTATGGTGTGGTCCAAGGAGCAGTGCCATCCTAGAGAAGTATCTGGGAAAAATTAGGAGGACCCCAACGTTTCAGCGTTTCACACTTGAAAACCTGGCGAAAACAAAGCTAGTCCTGGGGAAACTGGAGATCTAAGATGGATATTGGAATTTAAACTGAATCTTTGTTGCCTGCCATAGAAATGTAATGTAAAAGTATATATATTCTATTTAAGTCCTGGACTGTAACCTGGTGGAGAGAAAGATGGGAATTTAATGTCTTTCCTCAGGAAGAGGGAGGTGATTCTGGGTAAAGAGATACAGAGAAAGTCTAGCTGAGTCTATAGAGAAATCTGGTCTTTGACCACTGTGAAGGAAGAAGGCAGAGGGGCCAGGTCCTGTGAGGCCACTGGCTGCCTCACCTCATTCGGAGTAGGAAAGCCATTTTAGGAGCCAGCCAGCCCAGAGGGAAGGCTGTGGCCACCATCTTGAGTGGGCAGCGGGGAAGGCAGCTGAGCCATCACAGGCAAATGTTGCAGAAGGATCTGGGAAAAAATTGCCTGGACTGGTGCCCAGAGACAACCTGAGGGGAAGGCAGGCTGCTGGCTCGCAGGGGAATGATTTATGCAACTGTGTCATGCAGCCCTTCGGAGGGAACCACGCACCTCATTGCAGAGCAGCTTCCCACAATGGTTGCCTCACATGGGACAGAGGAGGGCTGGGGCTTGGAGGTGCCTCCTCATGCCCACTTCCTTCTCCAGCACGGCGGTGACTGCAAGTGCCGATCTCCATTCTGTTCGGTTCCATTTCCTGCCCTTTTATTTTTTCCTGGCTGCTCCTGCCGCTGTGGTGTGCCCCCATTTTAGATGGGGAAGGAGGACATGACTGCTGCCAGGGCAGGGCCTTGGGATCGTGGAGGGAAGCAGAGAGCCAAAGACTGGAAACGACAGGAACTCGTCTTCCTCCCTGTCGTGGATGGAGTGAGAGTGCACTTCACTTGTAAGAGAGAAGCAAAAATACACTTTATTGATATAAAACAGATAGAAAAGATAGAAAATCCGGGTACATGAATCCTCCAATATCCTGAAGTTCCTATCAACTGTTTTAACTCCTTCCTTGATTGGGGCATTTGCAGCTCTTCGATTTTTCTTGAGGTATCTGGAGGAATCACTGCATTGCCTGCTATCCCCCAAATCCCTAAAAATTTTACTTCTTTACTTGGTCCCTGACGTTTTCCAGGCGGAATCTCAATTTCTGCTTTATTTAGTGCTTGCCATACTGCTGCTGCCGCTTCCCCCACCTTCTCAGGGGAAGTTTCTCCAATCAGAATATCATCTATATATTGGTACACTTCTTGGGGGAGTAAGACTGTCTGTAAAAGTTCAGCAAGTGTGGCATGAGCAATTGCAGGTGAATGTTTATACCCCTGTGGGAGTCTGTTAAAGGTGTATTGCATTCCCTCCTAAGTGAAAGCAAACTTCTCTTTATCCTCCTCCTTCAAGGCAACCATAAAGAACGTATCTTTTACGTGTAGTGCCGCCATCCATGGGTGTGCAACTGCTTGCAAAGTAGCTGTCAAGTTTGCAATGTTTGGTACAGCAGCTGTTAGTGGGGCTGTATTGGCATCCAGGTCCCGATAATCAATTGTTAAAGGCCACCTCCCGCCTGGTTTCCAAACTGGCCAGACAGGTGAGTTACATGGGGAGTGGGTTCTGGAGATAGTTTATCATTTCTCCAAATCAGCTATGACTTCAGAAATTCCATCTTGTGCCGCAGCAGAAATCAGATATTGCAGTATGTTGGTGATTTTTGACTTGGGGGGGCAGGGGCTGCATGAAGTGTACCCACTGTAGCCCCCCGATTTCTACCGGGGTCGGGATCAAAGTTTGAGCCAAAGAACCACACGCTGCCATTCAGCAGGCACCAGCTTCATCCATTTAAAACACGGAAACCTAAAATAATTTCATGATGTTCTTTAATTGCAAAGCGAGTAGTCGACAAGCACTTCTTGCCTGGAAACCATAAATTGACCTTGGCAGTCTGGCACTCAACACTCGCTCCCTTCACACCAGTAATTTTAACTCTTTGCTGTCCGGATCGCATGCCCAGCTTCTCGGCATCTTGTTGTGTTAGTACTGAAATTTGTGCTCCCATACCTATTAAAAACTTCACCAATTGTCCCTGAGGACCAACTGGAACTAAAACTTACGGGCCATTATCACTTATGCACCGATAAGCCTCCACTTTCCAGACAGGCAGGCCCAATTGCCTTGCGGACACCATTCGTTTTTTGGCTTCATGCCCTGCAATTCCTCCCTAAGGGGGAGGAAAGGGTTGTCTCCCTTGGGACTGGCACCCGAGGAGTTGAAATACACTCCTTTCTTTCACTGTTATCTCATTTCTGAAATGCTTCGATCAGACTCAAGATAATGCCAGTAGGCTGGCCTTGAACTGGGCTCTGGGAATGCCTAGGGCTAACGCATTCCTCCACAATTAATTTCTCTGTTCTCGAGAGTCTGTTTGCGGGTTTTTAAATTTGTTTCCCTTTAATCTAGTTTCTGTTCCCTGTTTCACGGGTCTTACTTTGTGGTCTCCTCCCCGAGGCTTCAGGTTTTGTTTTTCAGCTGGTGCATGTCCCAGCCCATTTCATGGCTGTAGTTAACGTGCCCTGTATTAATTCTCCCCATGTAGGGAGTTGCTTGCGGGCATTTTGAGCATTATCACCTAGTCCCTCACTGTGTGCTCTGTCTTTCTTGATCTCATCTCGTTTTGCAACTAGACAGGGTTTAAGAATTGCCAGGGCTCCTGTAATCAGTGGTTTTAGCATTGCGAAATCGACTGTTGCAGATAGTGGAACATCGTGGGGTCCATGCATGGCTTGTATGCAAGAGGCTTTTGTGACGGCTGTAGAGAGCTCACTTGGAGACTTAATGGGGATTATGGAGGGTTCCCCTCGCTCCATGGTGTGTATTCCTCCAGCCCAATAAGCTACTTGGCTGGTGACAGAATGGGATGTATTTGTTGCGTTGGGTCCTAAATTTAAGAAAACTCCCAGACCCCAATAGCCATTTGCTTCACCCTCACTCAACATTATTCGGTTGCCGCCACTTAGGCATACTCGCCACAAGTATTCCGTTTCAGTTTCACCTGGTTTTCTGCTATATCTCTCTTGCAAATTTATCAATTGTGATGGATCCCAGGGGATGGTTCGTGTAGTATGTCGTGGATTACCACCCCGAGGTCCCATAGTTCTTTCTGTTTTAACAACGGGTCTGCTTCGTATTCAGGAGGATTTGTGGGGAACAAAGGATCGTCGTCTTCTGGCTCGCTATCATTGGGGTCACCCCAGATACCTCCATCCCAATCTTCAGGGGATACTATTACTTTCCTAATCTGTACAATGTCAGGGGGTGGGGAGCCTGCATAGGCATCATCTTGACCTTTTCTCCCAACTTTTGTCTGTTCTCCTTTTCTTCCTATAACTGTTTCTTCTGCTGTTCAATTTTTAAAGACAGTAACAACTCAGCTGCCTTCCTGCCTTCTATTTCTTTCTCTAGGTCCTGCTCCTTCCTATTTCTATTCTCCTTTTCTTGATACGTAGCTTCTAAACAGGTACCTAGCATCTTGCAGATAACTCCTTTCCCCTTTCCATCCTTTGTGCAGCCCCTAGTTACTTTTAGATGCTCTTCAATAGCTTCTCAATTATGCTAATTGTCACAAGCCCATTCTTCTGAGTATCTGGGACTCAGATTCACTCCATGCCTCTGTAAATAATCGGTGATACTACTTGCCATCCTGCCGACTATGCCAATTTGTCGCGGATGGCGTGAGAGTGCACTTCACTCGTAAGAGAGGAGCAAAAATATACTTTATTGATATAAAACAGTGAGTTAACAAAGTTCAATGGTAAATGCGACAGTGGTTTAACAAGATTCGATGGCAAGGTACACTTGATTATTTACTGCATAGAGGACAGGGTCAGACACACCTGTCAGGGAGACCCTCCTGTTGAGTCACGAGGTTCAGAAAGGACCCCCTTGCTTTCTAAACTCCTTCTCAGAGAGGAGTCTAGGTGCGGTTGGATCCAATCCTAATCCCAGACTTGGTCAAAGGTTTATATCTAAAGGATTATATATGAGCAATCAATCCTTTATATTACTTAGCTAAGATTTCAAAGTTTAGCATGTTATTAGTCACTTACCAAGGATCTGTTGCGGCAAGGAATCTCTCAACCTTGAGGGGTAACCCTGCGAGGCATCCCTACTCAAGGGGAGATCCCGGTGTGCAGCCCGCTGCCGTGCAGGAGAGCTCAACAGGCCCTGGGCTGTCCACTATTTATAAACTAAGATGATCGACTTAAGAGTTGTATTTGCATGCCAGCAAGACATTTGGGTCACTGCTCCAGACAGTCTTTGGCTACTGTGTTGCCATCCGTGCCCAAAGTCTAGCATTCGCTGGATGCACCATCACCGGTGGTTGCTGCTTCTGTGGTGGGGGGGAGCACACCACCACACTCCCTCAGGAAAACGCCACCAGGAAAAAGGTTTTAAAGCCTCCTGAAGTAGCCAGAGCATGAGAGGAGACACGGATTCCCATATCAGAGGAACTTGTTAGCAGACATGATGGCAAAGGAATAAGGAAGGAAGAGCTTCAGACTAGTGTTAAGACTATGACAAAGGATGTGGGTGAATCTGACAAGAGATTGAAGGGACCAATAGTATTTGAATACCTGGATTTGTGAGAAATAACTGATAACTTGAAAATTTAAGGCTACAAGGCTAAAGAAAAAAATAAAGAGGTCCTGTTGTGAGGCTGCAGCCCTGGACGCGGTGAAGGCTCCGGGCCTTAACTTCCGCATGGAGAAATCACTGGACAAAAATGACTTTTCCTGTTGAGAAAAATCATTTAGATGGAAAATCTTTGAATATCTAAAAGGCCAGAGAGGGTACTACATTGATTCCAAATGAAAAATTCTGATAAATTGGTGAATTTTAAGTAGATTTTGTAAAATTACACTGGATACAGAGCAGGTAAAACTTACCAGAATTTCTTTTTAAAGAGAATTTTTTCTCCCTATTAAAGGAGAGGGTTAAATTAGAAATGAGTGCCTTGAAAAATAAGCTTTTTATTGTAAACAAATAAAGCTTTTGTAGAAACATAGGTACATCCCTTTCTTGGTTAATACACATTAATCAGTTATGCTTTAGCAGTAACGAAGTGCAGTGGTTGGAGGCTAATTGACTTGGAGGTGTGGAGTCTGTGGGCTGGCAAACTCCAGGCTGTTCTTTCTGGATAAGGGTGTTTCATGTCCCAGAGCCACAAATCCTGTGAAATAGTTTCTGTCCCAAAGATGGGGCATTTGAAAGAAACAAGCTGATGCACAAGTCATCTTGGCAGGTTTTCAGAAGATTAGTGAAAATGTTTTTTTTTTTTTGGAGTGTTTTGCTTTCAGGGGATGGGCATTTTTCACAGGGAAGCGTTCATCCGTTAGCATTTCAATCTAGATCTGTAACACAGGGCTGTAACTGTCATTGTTATGTGGTGCCCAGAATCCCTCTCATGTGGTTTTCATGGTCTGATTGCAGGCATGTAAACTCCCCTGATGCTAGTTTTATACTTTCTGCATGTGTTGAGGCTTCGCAAAGAACCTTGGCTACAGAGTGTGTTTAGTCTCAAGTTACCAAGTATGGCACACGCATGTCATGACTAGTGCTTGCTAGGGCCCTTAGTTCTGGTTGTAGATCAAGTTTCCTAGTATTTTTTTCCCATGTGTTTTTTAATCTGTGTGTTTCATACTAGATGTACTTTCTATATGCATATGCTTTATTTCTCTGGCAAGCTTTGTGATGATTGCTCAAAATATCCTTTAGGGTATCCACCTTTATGTCAAGATTGAAAGGGGAAATTCAGAAGCAGGCAAAACCCTCCGTGAAGTTAGCTATTGCAGATAGGTTAGGAAAAAATAAAAGTGAGGTTATATATTAAACCAGTTATGTTTTCAATTAAATTTGAAAGCCTAACAAATTTTGCTTTTTGTATTAAGCTTTAGATAATCGTATATCTATCTTAAGATAAATGTAGGCTTTTAACTTTTATCAGCCTTGCCATTACTGGATATACGTGTACATGGAATATATACAAAACATTTTAAAAACTCCAAGATTTAATATCCACTTACATTTGCATGCTTAATTTGTATGTATGACTATTGCTTTTCTAAAAGCATTCATGAAGTATTTGTAGGAGCACATACCATCCACTATTGTTTCAGAAAATTGGATGGAGGATTTACGTGTGGATATGTGTATCTACATTGCCTGGAAAATCTTGGCCCTAGTCTTTTAAGACAGCGCTCCTACAAATCGTGTGATCCATATTTAATAAATATAATCAGAATGAGAAGAGGGAGGGGGGTATTTATTAAATATGCTCAAGCATGAGAATGTAATGAGTGGGACAAAAAAGGAGTGGTCGATAATAAAGAGGGAGGGTTAGGGGCGGGGAATAGTTATTCTGTGAAATTTAAACTCTTATGAGAAAACTGCTTGAGCAACCAGCCTTAATAGCTTCAATAGACTATTTTCAATAAAGACAAGCTGGTAAAAGCAGCCGTTAAAATGTTGACAATAAGTCAAGTTCTTATAGCCTTGGCTGTATTTCTTCTAATTATGCAGTTTTTTAAGTTGCAACAAGTACGGAGACGACTTCCTCCTGGACCAATCCCTCTCCCAGTTTTTGGGACCTTGATACAGCTGAACTTTCAGTTTAATCGTGATCTCCTCATGAAGGTATTTATTTTCAGATACTCCTAATTATTTAGAACTCTTTGTAATTTCCCATTTCTCATGTTGTTTGCTATGTGAAAACAGCCTGTCCCAAAACTATATTGGTAACATACTGTAATTGTTAACTAGCCACTGTGATATTGCACTCTGTTTGATTCGGAACTGCTGGTTTGGTTGGCAAAATAAGAAAAAGTTATTGCAGCATAAAGTAGTTTGCCAAGCTAAGGAAACTGGTATTGGAAGTTCTGAATGCGTGAAAATCATTGTGATGCTTAAACCCACCACCTTTTAACACTGAATTTGACAAATTCATGTGAAACTTGATATCCTTCCATCACCCCTTAACACTAAAGTTGACAAATTCATGTGAAAATTTATATAGTTTAGGATTAAATAGTTTTAGGGATAATATATCAGATTTGCAGTTAGGGAAAAGAAATACTATTTTAAAAAATTAATTTAACGGCGTGGATTTTTAGCTTCCCGAGCACTGGCATTCTCTAGATTGAGCAGTAAATAGATATTTAAGATGCACTATGTGTGTATATGCTTGTTTGTATTGACAGGATCTAAAAAAACCCATGAAACTTTTGTCAGTTGTTTTTTGAGGAGTACTTGCGCTCACAAAGCCACCTCTATTTCGTTCTGTCGGTTCTAGCAGGATTCTCAATAGACAACTCCAGTGGCTTCTGTCACTGCGATTTGGATGAGGCACGCCAGTTATTCCAACCAAACGGCAGGTTCAGGCAGGAAGTAAGGACACTATGAGGCAGAATGGTCTTACTCAAGTTCCAGTACCTAATATGCAAAGAGAAGAAAGTAACTGGTCCAGTATCTACAAGCTAGTTATCCCTCTGACATTTCTGTGTTCCCTTTGTGCCACTTTACTGCGTCACAGTACAAATGATAGAAATCCTCTTGAAATAAATTCATGCACAGAAAATACCCTTTATGACATGAATCATTGTGAACTGAGCCTTGGCTTATATACAGTAATAAAAGCTATCTAATGTTTCTTGGCATAGATCTGTGGCTCTGAAAATCTGGAATATTCAGTTGTTTCCAACAGTGAATGCTGGAAAAGACATTCATGCTTTCTCACAGATAGGTGTAATCTTGTGGGAAAGATGGAAAACACCATTCCACCTTAGGGCTGGTCCTGTAATCAGTGTAAAAACAGGTTCATCCTCTGTTTGCAGTGTGTGGGATTTCATCTGTGCTTTCCTGGCTTCTCTCCCATCTATAGCTGGCAAAAATTCATGGCAACATATTCACCTTATGGTTTGGACGGGCCCCAGTGATCATACTGAATGGATTTCAAGCAGTTAAGGATGGTATGACCATGCACCCTGAAGACGTTTCTGGGAGGCTAGTGTCTCCTTTCTTCCGAGCAATGGCCAAAGGAAAAGGTGAGATCTTCTTGCCATAAATGTTGTCTTGACAAATTGCAGCTCTTTTGTAGCTTATAACCACTTCCAAAGGTACCACAGTAGCAGGGTTTGTCTATGAGGAATGACTGCCAGGTGAACTGCAAAGTAGGGTGGGGTGAAATAGCCTTTGGATAGTAGTAGGAGGAAAGGACCAGCAAAAGAAAAAAGATTCATAATGCCTTGTGTGAAATATTCACTGGAGCAGATTCAGAGGTGATGAGGTGAGGCAGTGGTAGGTTGTGCCACAGAGAAATGGAGAAAGAGCAGGAAACAGCACACTTCCTTGTCCTGGACTTGCTGCCTCCCACCATTACGTTTTCAATTGAAGAGTGAGCTTGATGGTGGGATCTTCTTCCCATTCCCTTCCTTTTGTGAATATTTTCTTACTCTCACAGTTGCATTTAGAGGTTCAGTGCACTTCTGTTTCAACCTTGCTGTAGGTTTCATACTCCCCAACCATACTGGAAATTCCCAAACTGCTGATTTTCATGAACACATGCATTATGAAACAACCTTCACTTTATTTGGGACCTCAACTTTTTTTAAGGAAGCCTAATTCCTTAAATATTTCTAATTTGAATTTGTTTCGGTCGTTGGTGATTCTTACACTACATTAAAGATTCTGTTAGTATATGTTGTTTATTTCTTCTGAAGATACTTGTCACAAAGCCCAAGTACTGAACTTTTCTGCCCTGTGGACAGGAACTTTTCTCCCCGACTGTGGACAGTCAGAACTCTCTCCCCTTTTCCCTTCATGAGAATCATTACCGTGGTCAGGTGAGCTCCAAGCATAGAAGAGAGCGGGAGGCAGGCACTTCAGAGAATGTCTAGAGAAGCAGCTGTCAAACTTTCTGAGATAACTGGTTGTCTTGGATCAAGCTTAATCCTGCAAGCCGTCTTACTACTTAGTTGAGTTTGTCCATTTTAGCCCTGCCCACATGCTTTCATGCCACAGCTGTTCCTTTGTGTCTTTGTGTTCATAGGCAATGCAATCATTTCATTATATTCTGTGGCTTAGTAAATCTTTTAATGTAGTCTTTGTCTATAATAAGTGTTAGCACGATAAAGAGCTCTTCCTTGAATGGATGCAGGGATTATGTTGGCAACTGGCCACACCTGGAAGCAACAGAGAAGGTTTGCACTGAGGACTCTACGCAACCTTGGTCTGGGGAAAAGAGGTCTGGAGCATCGAGTTCAAGAAGAGGCCCACTACCTGGTAGACTTCTTTGCAAGTATGAAAGGTATCTCTGCAATAAATACTGACTCATTTTTGTCATTAGTCCGATGTCTTTAGTGTATGAACTTCTCTGTCCTGCTCTGAAATTAAGGGCAGCTTTTGTTCCACTAGAAGGTATGCAGGGTCTTACAGTGTCTATGTGGAATGGACTGAAAATGCAAAGACCCCAGTCCTGTGTTTTCAAACCCAGAGGGAGGCTATTGTTGTTCAAAGTTATTTACAAAACTACTAAAATTGGGAAGCAAAACTGGAGCTTATTTATTATTTATATCATAGAATGCTTAAAGTGGGAAGGGATCTCTGAAGACGGTCTAGTCTAACCCCTTCTTAAAGAAGGGTCAATCAGAGCAGGTTGCTTAAGGTGAGACCAGTTGGGTTTTAAATATCTGCAAGAATGGAGACTTCACCACCTCTCTGGGTAACCTGTTCCAGTGTTCAATCAGCACTACAGTAAAAAAGTTTCTTATGTTTAGACAGAATTTCATGTATTTCAGTTTTTGCCCATTGTCTTACTTGATATCACTGAGAAAAGTCTAGCTATATCTTCTTTATTCCCTTCCATCAGGTATTTATACACATTTAAGATAATTCCCTGAGCCTTCTTTTCTCCAGACTAAACAGTCCCAGCTTTCTCAGCCTCTCTTACGTCAGATGCTCCGATCCCTTAATTGTCCTTGCAGCCCTTTGCTCAACTTGTTCCGGTGTGTTGATGTCTCTCTTGCACTGGGGAGCCCGGAACTGGACACAGCACTCCAGATGGGTCTCACCAGTGCTGGTCGGAGGGGAAGGATCACCTCCCTTGGCCTGCTGGCAATGCCTTTCCTAATGCAGCCCAGGATGATGTTGGCCGCCTTTGCCTCAAGGGTACAGTGCTGGCTCATATATGGTGGTGGTGCATAAAGATATGGACACATTATCAATATTGATGAATTAAGCCTTGTAACGCCATTTGCATGAACGCTGTAAAGCAGTGACTAGAATCTTGTCTTCATTACAACATTTTATCCTGTTAACTCAGTTAGGAGCATGTGAGTTGGATTTCCCAATACTGATGATTATGCAAAGGCGCAATAAATCAGGACGTGCTGTGGCTAGTATTGTATCAATTAAAAGTAATTACATCTAGCCCAATCCCATGGTTTAAGAACTAGGAGAGATTGAGATGTGACCACGTGTGCAGAAAAGAAAAGCCCAGAACAATAAGTTGCTAATCAGAATTGTTCATTGGGTATTGGACAGTTGCATCTGTACATACATAAATAAAGTTGTTTATAGTCATTTATTCTGGAGTCACAAAATAGTTTTTTTGAGATCAGTTTTTCACGTAATTGCTTTAAAATTAGTTATTATATTGTTGACACAATTGGTTGAAAGGAGTTTATGACATTTTATCTTACTGGAGGTTGTACATCTCTAGCAGGGTCAGACAAAATATAGTAGCCTTGCATGTATTTATGTTCTTGCTGAATAAGGCTGCCTCTCTTCTTATGGTTCTCCCCTCAGATTTCCTTTGACCACAGTGTTTTCAGTCATTCCCGTGCTTGAGACCTACTTTGAATTTGCCAGACAGCAAACTTGCATATAGTTTTTTTTTTTCTTACCTCTGAATTTGCTCTATCATATTATGAAATATTTTACACATTTGGCATTTCTTTAGGGTGCCACACATTCCTGGGATTATGGGATTGCACCATAGTTGTGAAGAATCAGTTTCATACTACAATTTTGTAAGAAGATTGCTGCTTCTCTGTGAAATGCAATGCTCTCTTGAAAGTTCTTTGGGTAACCTACAATATTCTCTCATTTCACTAAAGTAGAATAGGAGACATCATTAACAGTGACATTTATTATTATGGTTACAGGGAAACCCCTGGATCCTTCTTTCCCTCTCGTTCATTCCGTCTCAAATGTAATTTGTGCTGTTGTTTTTGGACATCGCTTCTCCAGAGAGGATGAAACCTTCCACGAACTGATTAGAGCCACAGAGCGTCTATTCAAATTTGGAGGCAGCTTTATTCATCATGTAAGTAAATGATCTGTGGTCTTTTTCTGAATAAGACAAAGTGAGAAATGCAGATTCAAGAGGTAGCTGTTAAGCAAAAGTTTTCGAATGGGTGAGTGTTGTCCCATGCAGCTTTACTGGGCAGTGCACTATCTCAAAGTGTGATGGTAATGGTCTACATACCAGCCTTGGTCATTTATGTTCATTGTCCTGTGTTTCAGTACTGTGATAAGGTAGTTTGCTCCTAAATCTTTGCAGCAAGGCACAAGCTGATGGACTGCTCCTGGGTTGTGTTTGTTACTTGGTTTCTCAACCTCCATGCACAACTGCAGAACAGATTCCTGCCTTGGGCATCATGATTGTTAAATACTAAATGTGAGGTCTAAAAGCGTGATTCACATGCCAAGTTTAGACACTGTTTTATATACAGTCAACAGAGAGAAGAATGATTCAAATACCTAAGTGTTTTGCCTGTGGCTCCATTTCCTCTATAAGAAGTGGAGACTTGAAGACTTCCCAGAGAAATTCCACTCCTTCACCCTGAGTGAGGAGCAGCTCTAGACGCAGGCAGCAGAACACAGGAAATGCTAAGCCAGCAAATATACCTTTAAGCTTGGCAATCAAAACAATCAGCGCTCTTCTGAGAGTCAAGGACTTATCTGACACTAGAAGAGGCCTGCTTTGCACAGAAGTGTATTCAAAGTAGCCCGGGAGTTCTGGTTGTGGTTCCACTTTTAAAGTTGTCCCATACATCTTATGCAGTAGCTTCTTAATGTAAAACACATAAGCAATCCCTGTAATACAGAGATTTCCCCCCACATCCCATGGAGCTTTCTTCTCACTGAGTTATGATCAGGTTCACTTTTGCTTAGCCTAGCTTTGGTCCTATAAGTTGTGTGTAGCAGTGGCAGGCGAGACCTGCTTTTGGGATAGAGACTATACCTCCTTTTCTTCTCTCCTTCCTATCCTAGCTTTGCTTTAGTCCAATGAATAAGATGCTGTTCTGGGAAATAAGAACAGGGGTTCAAACCATTCCAGAGGGAGGGCTGCAATCTTCCCACCTCCTGGATGAAAAGGGTACTCAGTATTACGTAAAAAGTGGACATTGCTGCATCCACATCCCCATTTCTTAACTGGATTCCGTGCTGTCAGGCACTGAATGGGAGAATGCTGTGGACTGGGCCCCTCCAGAAATGGAGGAGGTGTTTTGGCAGGACTGGTAGCCAGGAAGGTGGGTGGGCTCAGTTCCTGTCTTGAACGTTGACAGCTAAATTCCACCTAGAGTTAGGGTGCCATAGTAGCCAGAAAGTGCACGCATTTGAGAGTAGGAATGCATGTAATCTGGGCAACCATATATGATTAGTCAGACCACAGTTGTATGTAAGGCTTCGGAACAGATTTTGAAAGGAAAGAAATACCAGAGATGGAACTAAACAAAAAGGATATGAAGTTCTATGTGAATTTACCAAGGGCTGGACTACTACCTTTCTGTGATAAGGCAATGATTAATTGATAATTGGGTATCTGACAATAAGAACTGATTTCCCAAAAAGACAGAAGTACAGTCTATCTAATTCAGCCAGACTCCAGTGAACACCTAATAACGTGCTTTCTGCGGTATAATTAGGAGAGTAGGAGAAGAGCTCAGCAAAATGAAGACTGAGAAAGAATAGAACTTCTGCTAATAAATAAATCATGGGATTATGTTTCGAGCAGGAAAAGAACTATCAAGAGAAAATACACTGCTGATACAAGAACAATGTGTACACATTACCCAGGCATAAATATAGGCTGAAAATCAGAATGAACTTTCTAGCTAGCAGAGTAGGTAGAAAGCAGCTATTCTTAGGCCAGATTTTCCCAAACGGTAAGAGAGAAGGATAAAATTAACTTGGTTGTGTCAGCTAATCCCTTCTTTCTAGAGGAGAGCACTCAAAAATGTCAGGTAGCTGTTTCTCAGCTTTTCTGGGTTTCAGATGTTTCAAGTTTTGTGGAGGACTCTTGAGAGCTCCGTTAGCAGAGAGTGTGTGGGGGATTGCGGAGTTTGTATACCAGCCGCTGGTAGCTGGCCCTTGCTTTGGGATGTATCAACTGCTTTTGCACATCCTGGCGAGGACAGTTTGCAACGGCTTTGCTTCTTCCTTGCTGGTATTCTCCACTGGAGGGCAGGATCTCACTTTTTAAATGTCTGAATACAGTTCATTGTAATTGAATACATGAATTGAATAATTGAATAAATGAATACAGTTGATTCTAATTATAATCATTCTAATTTGGCTTGTGGTTGAGCTGAAAGCCTGTGGAACTCTGGAATCTTACCATCAACACAACTAGAAATTATATAGTGTAGTGTTTCACAACTTGAAACATAAGCACAGTCTTTGTCAGAATATTTTACTAATGATGCCAAAACCACATGCTAACATGAATATTACCCTCTCTTTTTAGTAGGCCTAAAATGCATTTTCTAGTGATAGAGACTTTGTGGTACCTCTTGTGTGTCACTCCCGCAGCTCTATGAAATCTTCCCCTCGTTGATGTGCCGTCTCCCTGGTCCTCATAAGAAGGCATTGTCTTGCTATGATGTCCTGAGCTCTTTTACAAAGAGAGAGATCAGAATGCACACGGAGCGTGGAGTACCAGACGAACTGCAGGATTTTATTGATTTTTACCTGGCTCACATTGAAAAAGTAAGTATTTGTTCTGCCTGATCATACATTCGTGGGGAATAAGGTGAAATGGACCATTAAATCATGCAGTCTGAGCCCTTCTATCACAATCTCTTACCTTTCATAGACATCCTAATGTGAATCCAGTAACCAGGGACTTGCTAAATCCTTTCTAATTATTGATATGCCACAGCACCTTGCAATCCTTTCATTAAAGGTCAGGTTAATACACTGCATTTTTTCTCATTGGCAGAAGTTAAAAATGATTTAAGGCCTCTAGGAAAGAATACTGAATTTCTGAGTGGACCACAGGAGAACTGGGAAGATCTTGGGGAAACAGAGTGGGATGTTCTGGATAGGATATTTGGCTGGTAAGGGTTTGTCAAAAGAGGTTGCTGCAAGAGGACAGTTGGATTTTGAGAGCATTTTGTGGGGAAATAATCTAGGAGTCAGTGGAGTTTCAGACAAGGCTGGAGAAGAGGAGAGTGCCAGGGTCAGTGAAGTTTCAAGTCGACAAAGGGAACTGGGACGAATAAGGGCATTTCGGGCAGGCAGGCATAGTAGAGGTAGATGGGAATCAG
This sequence comes from Fulmarus glacialis, assembly GCF_000690835.1. Lineage (NCBI taxonomy): Eukaryota > Metazoa > Chordata > Aves > Procellariiformes > Procellariidae > Fulmarus > Fulmarus glacialis. The sequence continues at coordinate 56,590 of NW_009199533.1, read as the reverse complement.
TAGGGTTTTGAAAGGCTGTAGGAGGCTTGCATAAGCTGTGAGTGGGGACACATATCTCTCCCTTTTCTATACCTTACCAGGATCACTTTTTCTTTGTCTGAATCCCTTGGGAACTGGATCGCCTCCCTAATCCCTGGATTAGCAGCTGCCCTTCCCCTCTGTGACTCCTTCTACCTCCACTTAATCACTCTTCCTTTCTCCTCTTCTCCACTGCAGTGGGCCATATTCCTCCTCCTGTTCTGCTTGGTGATAGGAAGCATAAAGGAGAAAGGGGAGGAAGTGACAAGAGGAGACTGGTGTTATTGGGGGGTGACAAGGCAAGAGTAGCTCAGAGAGCCAAACAAGATATCCAGGGTGGGGGGTATCTACTCTTGCAGACCCTGGAGAAGTGGGTAGTGACTGCTGCTCCTGGGTGGCAGTGCTTCCCCGCAGGGACAGCCGGTGCACCTTCTGCCGTGGTCATGTACTGGTTGCAGCAACAAAGGGCACCGCAGCCTTGTCAGGCTGTAGGGCACCCATCCTGCATCTTCGGGCACAGCCAAAACGGGTCTGCCCTCCCGGACCGCTGCCTGCCTTGTGCACCCTGAGTTGGCTCTGCTGCTGTGCTCAATCACACTACTGAGACATGCATCCAGGGGAGAATGTCTGTTAGTGATTACTGTCAGCCAGCTCTTTAGTCTTTTAGCATATGTCTTATGAATACTTTGTAGTGCTTGATTTTTTTGTTATTGTGGGAAACAAAAGCAACTATCTTGTGGAACTCCAAGTATATTGCAACTGTGAAATTGTCATTATTATTCAAGCCTCTAAGTCTATCAAAGAATCAGATCAGATCTCCTTGCCAAGATCAGTTTTCTATATCATAATAAATAGCACTAATTTGTATTTCTAGCTGGTAATTCTTTATTAATTGATTCCCGTGTCAGCTGCTACATTTTTATGTCCAGGGTGGATGTCAGCCTAACTGGCTTCTAGTGCCTCTTCTTTTAAATTTTTTGATACTGGCACACTATTAACACATCTGGTCTTCCAAAGCATTTAACTGCTTCTAAAGCCTTTCACTGCTGTTCTAAGATTTATGAGGCTTGAACATCAGTGGACCAGAAATTGTTTCAGCGAGCTCTTCTGGGACTCTGCTGGGTGGAAATCATCCAAGTTTGTTTATTAAAAAAATTGAACTGTCTGTAATAGATATGCAGGGGCAATATAAAAAGATTAGATGATATTACAACAGGGAAAAACATCCTTCCCACTTTCCAGTTGCTCCACTGGCAAAAGAAAGGTTCAAGACCCCTGAGCATAACTTCCCTAAATTTAGACAATGAATTCCCCCAAACCATAACAATATTCTTTCATAGTTTCAGCATATACATACATGTCCTCACACTTCTAACTGAAAACTGTAAAACCCTAGAGCAGCTGTACGTGAGTCATTGTAACCTTGTAGTGGAGAAGAAGCCTGAACACCACAGGTTAAGAACTTTTGACAGCCCAGTGTTCATTACCTGGTCACTGTATTGCTTTGTAGAAAAACTAAGGGATGGAATATGACTTGAGGTGTGAAGAATGACATGCTGGTATACATCTTCAGAGGGACATTTACTTACGAAACATTCTAAATGTACCATTATTTGCACAATTAAGCCAACAATCCTTTTCTATGGAGAACATGCGATTTAGCTTCATGATTAAGCGTGGAGAAAACGTGGCTTGTCCGTTTGTGAAATGCTAGCTTTTCGTATTGATAGTCATCTTTGGTGTCTAATATTCTTTATCGGTCTCTCTGTATTGTAGTGTAGGCAGAACACACTGCACTTGGAACTGGTGATAAAAGCACATTTAACCCTATTCTGTTTTTTCTAACTTTCATGTATAAACCTCTACTTTTTCATATCATTTGCAGTCCAAAGATGAACCTAGGTCTACATACAATGAAGACAACATGGTTTATTCTATAAATGACCTTTTCTTGGGTGGATCAGAGACAACAAGCACGACTTTGAACTGGGGCCTGCTCTATATGATGGCAAATCCAGACATCCAAGGTGAGTAGATAAGCACGTCACAAATATCTCTGATGCAATCACAGCCAAGTGATAACATTTTCATGGATCAGAGATTATTCCTAGATACTGGTATATGGCTAGTGGCACATGGACCTTTTTGTACTGGTAGATCTGCGCTAGGCAGCATTGGTAGATCCAGAGTATCTGTATACAAGCTCTTACAGCAGTCACAGGCATAAGGCAGTTCCCAGAAAGAGTTAACAGTTTGGGAAGCATGCACATGTATAGGAAGTCATGGCTGATTGAGATGTAGGGGTTGAGCTCTTTAGGGAAATGAAGATTGTGGTAGGGTGGTCAATGGAGTAAGAGGATAGGAGGTGCTGTTTGGGAAGCCAGAGGGTTTCCACACATAATCCTTGAAGGAACAGTGGCCACAGCTGCAGCCATTGGTGAGGTGCTGATGGTACTTCAAAAAACTGAGCTGGGTTCTGTCTTAGTCATAAACACGACCGATGGCTGAAAAGTAACTAACCAGAAACTGATGTGTGATAGTAGGGATGTCACTCTTTGGAAACTTACTTCAATTCTGCTTTGTATTGGCTGAGTATCAGTGATGGGGGCTACAGGGGGTCCTGCCCTTCTTTATGCTCTGTAGGTCACAGAAGTAGTAAAGATAATCACCTAAAGGTCAGCTGGCAACTTTGACTTTATTTTAGTCCATCAGTCCATTTATGATCTCAAGGTATCAGGGTGTCTATTTAATCTGTGATTAAATTAACTCTGTGATGTATTTGAGTTTCTTGCAACAGAAATTATTCCAGTCAGGAGGAGAATTTGATGGCTCACCTGTTATGTTTATGTATATCTAAGAAGTTTATTTTTAAGTCTAGCTTTTAAATAACCATCAATCACTTTCATAGAGCACTAAATGAAAACCAAAGAAAGAATGATCTTTTATGCTGGATAATAGAAATCTCATTGTTAGATAGCGGAATATGTGCAAATACCCAGAGGAGAACAGGATTTTAAATGGAGGAAAGAGATGAAAATAAGAAAAAATTGTTCAACTTGTAGCTGTCAGACAAGAAGTCTACTTAATCTCATGTTATTGCATGTTTATTATCACCTAATGTAATTAAGGTTATTGAAGCACTGACTCTGCTATATAATTTTATTTATCTAAATATAATACCTTGCACATACTTGGGAAAGCAGGGTGTGTGCAGAATGATCCTTCCTGGGCTTCTTGAGGCATACATTGCATCTAGACTCCATAATGAACTGACACCAGTATATCTGTCCTCATTTAAGTCGTGGCTTCTTTTTGAACCCGTTCATACTTTTGCCTGTGTTGACACCCAATGACAATGTTATGGAGTTCCATTATGTACCATACGGAAAAGTTTAGCCTTTTGCCTAATGACTGAATTGGGCTCTCCTTGTTCTCTGAACTACTGGAACAGAGATGCATATTTATGCTTATGCAGTGACTGATCACTTCAAACTATACTGGATCCTGAAGTAGTCGTGCTCAATTTTGCAAGCTAGTTCTTAATAGAAGGAAATTTACTTTGCTTAAAAATCTTTCTGGATATACATTTTAAATTCTGTAAGGTGCTTGGATCTCTGTTGTCAGGGTCTACCTAACACAGTTTTGTGAAGGACTGCTGGCAGTCACTGAGCAGGCTTGATGTGAATGAGCACAAACTGATCAATGCAGAGTGGGCTTCCCTGCATCTTAGTGTTGCTTCAAAGGGCCTGGAAAAAGACAGGATCATTAGTTAAAAATCTAAGGCATTTTTATTATGTGTGTACTGCCTCTCTTGAAGTTTACAAAACAAATTTTATACTTTTGTTAATGCTCCCAACACTCCTGTGCAATAAGTAATTTAAATCATGCTATTCTTGATCAAAAGGCAGGCACCAAGAAGCAGATCCAGCTTTTTTAAAGGTATTTGGGCATTCTTCTAGTTGGCATTGCTTCACTTAGCAGATGTCCTACATGAGTACCATTTCCTTTTAATAGGAGTTAGGCTTTTAAGGCCCAGATTCACCTGGCTTAAATTCCAGAGAGCTGTGAGCTTAGTCGTTCTAACTGGCTGTAGGTGCCTGAGGCACCTAGCCAAAAGAAAACACAAAGATAAACACCTCTTGCATTTAAGTGTTAGTAAGGCAACTCTTAAAGGGTTTTAAATTTTTGAGCAACGAATGTCTTGTCTTAATCTACAATCAAATAACTTCAGACCCAGAAGTAGAGGTCCCATATGTTTAAGTTGTTGGAACACACTGCTACTTTTATTTTCTTTATAAATTTTTACATTAATTTTGTTGCTGTCCTCGTAGTTGTAAATGGGAAATGTCTTTGAAAATGGAATTAGTGAAAATACTTGATATATTTTTCCACCTGCAATGGTGAATATTTCTCTGCAGAGAAAGTGCAGAAGGAGCTGGATGCCGTTCTGGGTCCTTCCCAGATAATCTGCTATGAGGATCGGAGAGAACTGCCCTACACAAATGCTGTGGTTCATGAGGTTCAGCGCTTCAGCAATATTATCTCAGTTGGCGTGCCCAGAGTGTGTGTGAGGAACACTACGTTGCTCGGCTTTCCCCTCAAAAAGGTACAGACACAGTTTCTCAGTTGCTGCAGACCTTTCCTGCATCAGTAGAGCAAGGTGTGGATTAAAATCTATTTGTGCCAGGGTCTTCTCCTCAACAGTAGCGGTGTTGGATACCTCTGGGTTATAGCCTGAATGGGAACAGGGACAAGAAACCATCTGCCAGGCTGAGTTGAGTGACGCAGCTCTTGGGAAAGGGTTATCAGTAGTGAAAGATAGCCTTGGATGGTAGAGGGGATTTTAGCAGGTTTTTCTACAAACCAATGAAGACAAAACCTTAGAGATTGATACTGAAGGGTACTGTGATTGATTTGTGATGATAAGGCACTGGAAAGATTTCTGACTGAATTTTTGCCTGCAGAAAGCCTGTAAAAGATCCAGGGAAAAGCACGAATGTTTGCAACTAGCTTTCGTCAAACAGACTAAATCACAGAACCTTCTAATGTTAGAAGTGAAAATGGAGTTAGTACAAATAAAGCTGTTAGTTTATATTGACATGGCCACTTCCACTGTCAGGCTTGGACTGACATTCTGAAACAAAAAGACTTCATGTTCCTCACAGTTCCTACGAGGGAAATGAACCTACCAGCATACAACGCTGACCTCTGAAAGTAAACTAACACTGGTCTCACCTAGCCGGTTCTGACTGCTGGGGGAGGATTGACAGAACTGAGTTAGTGTTTTTCTCCTTTCAGGGCACCATAGTTCTTCCAAATATTGCTTCGTCTTTGTATGACCCAGAGCAGTGGGAAACACCTCGACAGTTCAACCCTGGTCATTTCTTGGATAAGGATGGAAACTTTGTGAGCCAAGAAGCCTTTTTACCATTCTCAATAGGTAAATGGACTGACAGCACGAACATCAAGGGTTTGGATTGGGACTGTAGAATTCAGATGTCTATTAAAAACCTATTGGTTGTTTATTTTAAACCTCTTTGTGGAAAACAGCGATAAAATCAACATGATTATTTTCAGTAACGTTCCCCAATCCAACTATAAACATTTGTTCTACTGAACAAATAATAACATGGAAAATCAGAGATGTCCTGACAAATGTATACATCTAACTTGCCCTATTTTTGGACGGAAATTCTCTGCTAATGACTATGGTTATTGATTTGGGGCATACATTTCAACACCAGACATACATTTGGAAAGTACTTGCAAGCAGCTGTGCTGATTCTTTATGCACACAAAACTGGAGCATGACATCTCCCAGGAAAAGCAAGTCTTTATTCTTCATTCACATGATTGAACAAATTCCTTTAAAGTTGTCAATCAAATGAAGATGAGGTTTTTGAGGTAATTGAAGTGAAACTCAGAGCAGAAGGGCTGCACAGTTATCTATAGCTGCAGATAGGATTCTTTAAAGGAAGAATTACATGAAGTTTTGTGTCATTGATTGTATTAAGTCCTAAAGAAATTTTGGACTCAGCAAAAATACCTTTGCTTTGTGTGAGGATGAATACGATTGCTTTTGCAGTCATGGTAATTTACTCACTGCCCTTCCCCTCTTCCTTCTGCAGGGCACCGTGTGTGTTTGGGGGAGCATCTAGCGAGGACCGAGCTCTTTATTTTCTTTGCCAACCTGCTGCGGGCATTCACCTTCCGGCTCCCTGAGGGGGTGACGAAGATCAACACAGAGCCCATTTTGGGGGGTACGCTGCAGCCCCATCCGTACAGGGTTTGTGCCATTCCACGCTAGGGTGGACATGTGCAGTATGTCACACACCATCTATTAAGCAATCTTATTTACTTTTGTGAATGTATGTCTTGAGACCATGTGACGCTTTTTGTCTTGGATATGAATTTCTGCTCCAAAAGCCACCTTTTGTCTACAGCAGGTAATTTTGTTCAGACCCTGTTACCTGCTCTTGAAGGTGATCTTTTTTTTTTTTGGTAAAATTCTTTTGATCTGGAACACACCATCATTCTCAGCCATGAAGGCATCATGCAGTTGCAGTCTGGCCTGGCAGATTTAAATCTGGTGTGCTGGTGAGCAAATGACAAAATTGATTGGCAGACTTCAAAAATTATTCATTATCTCCGAGTTAGCCTGTGTTCAAAAGCAATGGAGTTTGGAAAAACGTACCTGGAAAATTCTGCCTTTTTATATTACTGTCATCACTCATAACATTTCAGTCAACTTTTTGTTGATGGTCACTAATAAAAGATATGAAGGAAAAATTAGCAACTGGTTTTATTTATGGATGACTTACAGTTCACTGAGAATTTCTAGATTTGATGCAGCAGAATATGTATAAGGCATCTTTAAATCTGCCGCAGGATAATTGTTTGAGTCCAGCAGAGAAAAGGTGCAGGCTGACACTCAGTGAAGAGTGAAGATATGAAGAGAGGATTTCTTTTAGGGCAGATACTTTCAGTATTTTAAAATTCTGCCAAGTTAATTTTTGAAAAGTCCTTTCTAACAGAGTAACTGTGGGCTGACTCCTCTCAGGATCAGCACCAGGCGGTTGCTACAGCAGGTGCAAGGAGCTCCTCCAAGGGGCAGTTTGGGTTGAGGAGCCTGCTGTAATTAGAGCTGATGGTAAATTGAAAAATATACATGGAAAACACCATAGATAGATACTTTTTAATCACCTCAGAAGTTCAGCAGTATACCTGAAGCAACAAAGACTTGTCATTTAACAGTTGGACTTGATGAGCTTAAAGGTCTTTTCCAACCTAAACGATTCTATGGTTCTATATATGCAAAACACTGTTCAAATTCAATGAAAGAGTCTATAATAGCAGAAAAGGAAAAAAATTGGTTCCTGTGGTGAATATAAATTTATTTATATTGTCTGGAAAAGACTTGTAAAGTGTGAGTGAACTTGTCCTTCATTAATATTTCTATTTCTGTGAGAGAGGGTAGGACAGCTAAACAGACAATCATCTGTTAAATCAATTATCACTAGATGTCAGCCGCTGTGCGATTGAGATTAGTTTAGGCAGTTTACCATGAATCACTCATTATTTCTAACTCAATAGCTGATGGAACACAGCATCAAAATAGTAAGCACTTGATATTTAGCTGTTATTAAATTAAATGGCAGAATAGCACTAGTGAAATATGGTAGATCACATCCTGACATTTTATTTGACAGAGAACTGTGTGCCCTGTTAAAAACTGATGTCAAAGTCTCTGTGGATTTGCATGCATGCACGGATAGATAAGGCAAAGCAGAAAATGCTGTAATTTGGGGACGTTGGAGCTGTCATCGCTTCTTAAAAATGAAGCTGGAGACATCAGTAGCATTACAAGCATTAACGTCATTGCTACATGATGCTGTCACTCCTGATGCTTCCCCAGATATCCTTCCAAAAGGGAAGCTCATAAATAGGCCTGAGATGGAAGCTTACCCAGGAAGGCCCATATGCAGCTGGAGCAAGATGAGTTGCCTGAACGCAAAACAATGGACATAACTACTACTTGTCTGGATGCTCAAGAGGAGACACGCAGGGTGCTTCAGAGGAAAACTATACGTCGTATGTGGGTAGGTTATTTGCACGTGGTTGTGCTAATGTCTATCTATAACAGGAACTGCTTGTTGGTGATTTTTAATCCGTTGTGCACAGATGCCCAGGAGAGGAGAGCCCAGCACACAAGGTGTGGCAGCAGAACATCAGCGGGAGGCTCACGGCAGGGAGATGGGAGAGGTATGCTTTTCAGAGCCTTTGCTTTTCTGTTCTTGCCTGACCTATTTTAAAAACGATTCACTTTAGCTCATGTTCTAATAAAGCTTGGTCTTCCTGAGCTCTTAAAAGCCTTTTAAAGCCTGGCTGATGTTGCCACAGAAGGCCAACAAAGCTGAGAGCAGCTTTGAGAAGAGCTACCACTCCCATGTTCCATGCCAACTCTCTCAGCCTTGGCTGCCTGGTGCCTCCTCCATCAGGCTGCTGAGCCATGTCGCTCCAGAGCTGCTGGTCTTAAAGGGTGTCTGGGAGACCTCCACCATATCCTTCATTCCTCTCTCTTCTCTTGTTTATTGCTTCTACATTATTTCTCATGGCTTGCTTGGGCTCCATTTTTGGGACAGACTAGAAAGATTGACACCCTTTCTGTCCTGTGTATCATGGATGCTAACCAGCCTGCTAGTGTCAGCGCACAGCTCAGTTTGTTGCTCCCACATCGTCGCCTTTCTCTGTGATGGCTGAGGTCAATTGCTTTTAGCCTGTAAAGCTGATCGTACTTTGGTGCCTAATTTCTTGGCATGGGGCCCCATTTGAAGGACTGCTGTTCTCCTGGGTTATCACATCAGTGTGTAGGTCAGTCTCTGTCTTGCACCTTTTAGATCACACTTCAAAATTTAAATCCTTGTAGATAGAACATTGAAGAATGATTAGGAGCTGGCCTGGGCAACCAGTCAAGGAGGATAGACTTGCAGGGCGGGGAACTGACTGACTTGGTTAGGTCACACTGTATTTTCCTGGAAACAAACTGGAAGTCCAGTTTTGTTTACAAACATGGGAAAATGATCAGGCTTTAGCATAGTGGTTTTATCAGATATGGAACTCTTTGCTTTGTCCTTCATCACCCTGTCCTCTCCTCGTTGCTGAGCTCTTCCCCTGTGACTCCCCAGAGCAGCACCATGCAACTGTTCAACCATACAGTGGAAGATCTGGCTAGAAAGGAAAATATAGAAAATGTAGAGAGGCAAAGTTAAAGATTTTGGGTTCATGTAGCTCTTGGAGAGACTCAGAGCCTTACAATACCGTGATGCTCATCTGTCTCCCTTTCCACTGAATTCTGCAAGTACACTCTGAACCCAGAGGAGTCATCTGGTGAAGGTGGTTTCACAACTCTCTGTCTCTGGAGTAGCTCATGTCAGCAGGTGTGAGAGGCAATCTCCTTATGTATAAAATTGAGGCCAAAATATAAAAAGAAAAGATAAAAAAATTAATTATGTCTTTGCTCTAAAGGCATTTGGAGAGAGAAAGCTATAATAATTATATACATAACTATAAATGACAATTAAAACAACACATGTAGGTCAACTTGGTTTTTTCCAAAATCAGGTGGAAATAAAAGGTTTTCTGTGAGAGTTTTAACTTTGTTAAAACATGATTTTCCTGAAATTAACATGTAAAATGTTTTCATGTTCACAGATCTTTACTCAACAGAGGAGAAAGCATTTTCTCAGAGGTAAGAGGTTAAGAAAAGTAGGTCACTGCTTAGTGGAGAGATCGTTTAAAATATACCTTGGCCTAGCAGTCATTTTTTTACCTGGTGATAATAAAAAAGAAGAATTCTAAGGAAAGGAGAAAGGTAAAAAAAACCAAAGCAGTTCCAGGAAGAGAGCCTTAGAGTTAGTGAGAATTTAAATTTTTCCAGTATCAGCTAGAAGACAGATAAAGCATCAAGGAGATGTGAAGACTGAGCAAATCTTTAGTAGCTCAAATTATTTCTCTTCTAGCTGTTTGCTTTCTGAACTTACAATGGACCAGTGTCAGCTTCCTTCTGTATCAACTACAAAATGTGATCATAATGTCATAATTTGGAGTGTGGGAAGGTGTGACTGCAATGGTCAGGAGGAGCACATAAAATGTATCACTTTAGTGGGAGGAAAGAGCACACTAAAAAAAAAAAAAATCAAACATTTGTATCAAATGTCCTGTTGAGGAGAAGGCAGAGTGGTTGCACAGCTGTATTTGGACATTAGGATGTACATTCAGCACCAAGATTTTTGAACTGGCTGTAAATGCCCTTGCTCAGGGGCAGAAGCAGGCCAACTCAGCCGTGCAGGGAGCTTGCCCTGGTTTTCAGTGGAGCAATTAGCCCAGGCAGGATTTTGCCTTTCTGCAGTGAGCTGGTTCCTGACGTTGAAGTTAACTCTTGCAAAGCCAGCGTAGATGTTTCTACTCTGCACTGTGCTGCATCTGCAGGGAAAAAGTGGACGCTTCCCACCTGTGAGAAGTATTCCCCTTTAACAGGGAGAGAAATGTGACTCCTATAAAAGAAAAAGAGAAGGGCAAGGGCAAGGAATAGAGTAGGGTGGAGTTATTTAATACAAATTCCCACATTAGTAAGGACACAATTCTTGCCCTTGTTTCTTGAGCCGTAACAAACATATTCCTCTGTCTGCACAGTGTCAGAAGCACTACCTACAGTGAATGCTTCTGCACCGTCTCATTCCTTGAAGAGTTTGCCAGTGACTATTGAGATGAGATGAAAATTTCAACATCTAGAACTTCTAGATGTGTTACCTGGCAGATTTTCTCCATGTATCTTTAAAGTTTATACACAAAGCAAATATAAGTAGTAGAGAATAAAAATTCTGTATTTCAGTAGTATAATGAGGACCAAGGAAAGTGCTGGTTTCTTAAAACTGCAGTACATCAGGAAGGCTCTCCAGCAGATGGACAATTTAATGCCTTTTTTGGCTTTGGTTGAAAATGGCAATGGTGATCCAGAGGCCAATACATTTAACACCACTGATGTTCATGGAAGATTTCTGTCTAGATTAGGAAGAAGAGGTTAGAAAATAACTAGATAAATGTGATGTTTTCAAATTGGCTGGGCTGATTCATCCCAGGGCACTTAGGGAACAGTATCAACCTCAGAGCTATTAGCAATTATCTTTGAGAACCTGTGGAGGATGGGAAAAGGTCAAACATTTGCTTGTCTTCAGAAGGTAAGAGAAGCTGCAGTGTTATAAATCAGTCAGCCTGATTGGACTTCTCAGAATATCCTGGAAAAATAATCAAATTGTAAGCACTGGGAGGAAAACAGGAAGAGTCAGTACTTAACAAATAATGTTGAAGTTACTTAGTTTTTTGATGACATAGCTAGAAGTCTGTTTTCAGGAGAGAAGCCGTTAATGTAATTTACTGTTCTTTAATGTGGCTTTGACACAATCTCAGAAACTCTACAGAAATGTGGGGGTATCTGAAGCTTTGCAAAACTTCATGGAAAACTCAGGAAATATGTATGAATAGTACCATGTCAAACTGGAAAGATACACTGCGTGGGATTCTGCCCTGCCTCTAGTTCAATATTTAATGTTCAATATTTAATCAAGGACCTTGATAGTTAGTATAAACACCAAGCCTGGTAAGGTCTAGTTTCTTGATGCTATCAGATCCCAAACCTATGCCTGCAGCAAGGTGAGAAACAGGTATTCCCAAACTTGTCATGGTTCACAGAAACTTAAAGGCAGGACCATTTTATTGGGATTTATTACCTTTGTGAAAGCATGAAGGCTGTCATAACATGGATACTTATCCATGTTATGGATACTCCTTATCAGTTTTAATGTCAGATAGCTGGAGAGGTGAGGATGACCCTATTCCAACATCTCTCGTTCTTCCCTCCTTCCTTTCTTCCTGGAGTGACAGTTTTCTCTGGGGAGTTTCTCTGGGATTTTTTTCTTGATCATTATGGCTCCCACAGAGCAGTAAGTTGCAGCAGAAAAATACATTTTAGTTTTGCAGTGATACAAAATGCCTCTAAAAGCCAGAGTATTCAAATTCAAGTTTGATGTCCTGAGCTAAAACATTTTCTTTCGATTTTCTTGAATAAAATATTTAGTGGGAAAACCAGAAAGTTTTCATTAATAAATTTTTGAGAGGGGTTATTTGAAACTGTATTTATCCATTGAGATCATTGGCCTAAAAAAATCCCAATGAACTGGATTAATTTGAAATAATATTTCAGCTGAGTTTGGCATATCTCTTTTCTTGGTGAAAAGCTTATGAACTTGTCCTAATATCTGTGAAGAAATCTCAGCCTGTGTATTTTTAGCCAATGCTCCAGGAACTATTTATTTGCTGTCCCCGCAGTGTGAGATTCTAATGTTAAAGGAATAACAATAATAAAATTGCAGCCCTTTCCCTGAATAGTTTATGAGATACAGCAGATGAGATGGGAAGAGCTAATAATACCAGTATATTCTGGGGTCAGCTGGTGATATGATGATATTCTACAAGGAATGCATTTTAAGGAGCATTACAGAGAAAATGAAACATTTTGGACTGTTTTGTATGATATTCTTTTTGAAATAACTTTTTTGAATACTATAAAAATGTTTATTCCAATGATGCAGTCACGTGAGCATAGGCTCTGCCTTGCAAATTCATCCTGGATTGACAACTGTAAGCTATAGATGATTAGTTTGTCATATAAGGCAGGCAGCTTCCCTTAGCCTACTTTTGAGTAGTTTTAGGCAGGGACAAATGTCACAGCCACCACCGTCCACTAATATTGAGGGTATCATTAGCATCAGCACTCGTGGACAGTAATCAACATCATAGAGAAATGCAGACAATTACTGCAGCTTTAAATGATGTTACAAGTTTTAAGACTGCTACTGCACTATGGGACCTGCAGGCAGAGATGCAGGCTTGCCGCTTTCTGATGCTATTGTGGCATTGGCCTGAGTCATGGCAGAAAAGGACACATCTTTGCGTGAGTTCACTGTTTAAATATCTAGTCCTAATGCATGCATTTGGTCTGACGCTGTAGTTAAGGGAAGCTGGCTCTGCGCAGCCTTCAGCCTACTCAAGAGCATCAACAGCTGCTAGAGAGTGTGCTGGTTCATTCAGCATAGATCAAGTGTGAATTCTGCAGCACGAAATTATCCAATTTTAGTATTTCAGCAGTGCATCCTCCGAAGAACCAGGCAGAGGGCAGCAAAGGTCTCTTTGAAAGGGCAGTGCCTGCATTGCTGTCACTAGCTTAGTAAGAACTAGCTTTAAACGAACCAGTTTCACCAGGTTATGCTGGAGTTCATTACATGCTCATTTGCCATCAGTATGAGACTGGTTGAGGATGAGATTCAAATCCTACAATACGATGTCCTTAATAGATTTCTTGGACGCTTTTGTAAAACACAGTATCTGCGGGGTTTCTTGTTTACTAGGTACATGGATATTATTCACCGTGACCATGCTCTTCTGCCCTCTGATGAAGATAAGAGGTCCATAATTTTCTCTGTACTTATAGTCTCTCCCACGTAAGAGAATGCAGTGCACTGGGGAAGCTCCCCAATAAATTACTGTGTGTCTTGCATTAGCCCTTGTTTTCTCTAGGTGAGACAGTGGCATTAGACCAGACGCAGATGTTGGAAAAACAAAGTAATTATACTATTTGAAATGTGGGAATCACATCCACGAGGCTTTGAAGCAGAACATATGTTCCATTTACCCTGCCTCTCTCCTTTCCTTGCTGGTAAGTACTGCCAAGAGAAAAAAGAAAACTCTGCTATAATTAAAAAAAAAAAACAACAAACACCCCAAAACCCCCAAAACCAAAACAAAACAGAAAATATTGACTAGAATAATTCTGGCTTTTGTTTGTCAGTTTTAGCTTGGTGATGATTTTTATCCAGCTTTGCAGGTGAGCTTCTGCAGGAGGGGAGTCAGTTAGGAGTGAAAATTACTTGCCTCTTATCTTTAGGATGTGTTTGGCAGGATGGTTAACACAGAGCTGACCAAAATGATTCTCCCTGAACAATGCTGTCACTTGATCAAAGAAAGCCCTGTACTCCAGATCAACCCAAAGTGCTTAATGAACAAAGACAGAGGACTTATCTTTCCATCCTTCCCTTTCTGAAAGGTGTATTGAGCACTGACTCCTTTAGTGTGTTACACTAAGTGCAGATGTTGGAAAGATGGTTTCCATGTTAAGGACCAGTCACAAGGAGTGTCATCAATTGTTATTGTTCAAACTTTTCTCATGGCTGTCTGTCTGTAGCAACCCGTGTCACTCCCCATGGACACCTGTTTGATTGCACATTATCTTATGAATACCTGCTTTGTTATGGGTGTGTAGTGGCATTTTCAGGCTTTAGGAAATTCTGCGATAAAGACTGTTCATAGTCTTAAGTTAGTCTCTTTGTAGACTTCTGTTATGAGGCGTGCTAAAATTTCATTGCTGTTTGATCACACGCTGTTATTCACAGGATCCCCATGGGCAGGATGGACATTGCTAACGGCAAAGGTTGCCCTCAATTTTGCTACGCCCTTATGACCCAGTAGGTACATTCAGACTTACCGCATCACCAAAATTTCCACAGAACCAAGTACTGCACGACTAATGCATCCATAGCATGTCCTGTGGCATCTTCACTGGATTATCTGAATGCTGCGTGAAAGATAACAATTAAATTTTCCAGGTACCATTACCATGCTTTTGCTAATGGGGAAACAGTCCTCGTAGCCTCTATGCCAACATTGACAAATAGCCTTGTGTACTTCATTGGATAAGCTTAGGGCCTGAGTCTTTCAGCAGCTTTAGCACATGTTCGCATTTGTGTATTGAAATATTAAAATAAGATAAAATTAAATATTTATATTCAAAGTACAACTGCAGTGGCTGCAAGTTGTGAGTACATTATGCTTCTCCATACCTGAGCTTTGTTTGAAGACAGATATCCATTCGGTGAATGTGTAATTGGCCATTGGCTACGTCTGAAGGGCAGGGACTGTGACTTGCCCAGCAGTACACGGGCATTCAGGGTGGGAAGCCAGCTCTCAAAAGTGGTTTTCTGTTGGCTTGGCAAGAAGATTTTTTTGCTATTCTCTGTCTTTTCATGACATCATCAGAATTCTGCATCAGAGAGATGAAACCTGAGACAACAGACAAAACTTTCTGTAATCTGAATTTGTTCACAGAGCAGGGGCTGCCAGGCACAGTGCTGTGGATAACACGTGTCACATAATTAAAGGCTTTATGCACATTAAGGTTTGAACTGAGCTTTTCCATGGGACAAACAATCTTTGTTCTTGCTGTCCACTTTTCACTGAACTTGAAATTCAAACTGACATGTGGAATCATTCAGTTAGCTTAAAATTAAAATATGCTGGGATGCTACATCCCTACATGTGCAACTAGTACTGCTTGCTTTAATATAATTATACTGGGACCTAGAGTAAGAGGGACATAAAACTTAGTTACAGTGCTCAGCTGACAAGTATTTATTTGTTGCTATTTCAGCCTTGTGATCTACCATTTCTATGCTCTTGTTCAACCGCTGGTTGAAGCATAGAGTTTTTGAAAGCTTGAGTTAAAAAACAAAAACCAAACCCTGTTTTTGAAAACAGGATAAAAAGCTTTTCAGTTCTTTTAAAACTTTTTAGATCATTGTTTTGAACAGTTAGATGTTCATTCTGTTGATAAAAGCAGTTTCATTATTGTTTCCAATTGTAGATGAGATTTTCCTGAATATAAGTCATTTTTTCAAAATGCAGTGTTTGCACTGTCTGATTGTGATTCCAGTTCTCGTTTGGTCATGCAGTTCTCTCTTTTGCATCCGTAAACTGAACACCGTAAGGATCTCTGGGGGTAAAACATGAATTCATTAAAAGCAGTTGCAAATGTGTCATACAATTGTGACCACATTGCTTAGAAGATTTTATCTTAAAAGAGATCAGACATTTCAGGAGTAACGTCTGCTGTGCTGGAGAAATTTGCTTGTGACAGTTAATGACATTCTCTTCAGTCTGGAACATGTTATTAAAATGGATGAGGAAAAGATGAGCGGTAAAAGAAGGTATGTGTGATGTACATATTTAACAGGGTTAAATCTCTGTCGGAAGGACTAATAGAAAATAAATTTTTGGCCTTCACATTGCTGCAGGATTTTTTTTTTTTATACAGACAAGTGGAGAAAACCAGCTGTGAAATGTGGACAAACACCATTCTCTGGCCTTGCTTTGTGTCTGCTAATTGTACAGTTTCTGGAGTTATAATATGCAAATACGCAAATAGAAATTCTCATGCTGTTTTGTCTCCTGGTTTCTGAAAGAACAAAGCAGTCAGTGTGATCTCCCCATGAAGGTGGACAGGAAATACCAAGTGCAATAGCATAAGAAATTATCCTACTGTTTTTATAAATATTTAATAGGAGAGAGAAGGACATATTCCTTAGTAACAAAGCCCATGAGGCTCATTGGTCAGTGAAAAGATCTCGTTCTTCCTATTTATTCATGGATTTTTTTTTTCTAACTTGTGTTTTCTGGGAGCTGATCCAGCTCAAACAGGTTGTAAGTCTGCAGGATATCTTCACTTTGGAGAGGTCCCAGAGACTGAAGTTTGAGCCCAGGGGAGATACCTGGCTACCAACCCCGATAAGCTGCCATGTGAGCTGTGCCTATTTCTGGAAAGTCACAGCAAACAGAAAGGGTGAGATCACCTTGCCGTAGAAACTGCCCAGAAATACTCAACTATCCTTTTATGTGGTTGTTCCTGTTGTTTCCAGCACTGCTGTGTAAATGTTAACAGTCTCCTAGAGCAGCAGAGAGCTACTTCATGCTGTTCTGGCAGGACGGAGTGGTGTGAGAAGCGAGAAAAATCAAAGTGAGGGCAAATACCTGAGGCAAAGTACAAGATCTGAGAAATGCATTTGAAGGCTTCACAGAGGTTTTGAGGAGGGGTAGCTGATCTTTCAAGTACATATCCTGAGAATCTCTGCAAGCTGAGTGGATTTTCCAGTTGGCAAAATGGTTTATAAGATGTTCTGAAGAAAAATCTTTCCTGAAGCAAATAAGCCTGGAAGAAGTTGCTTTTCCTGCTCCCTACATTTCTCCAGTTGTACAACAGTTCTTCAGCCTCTGAGGGCACTTCTTTTCTCCTTTGTCCCCAGGCCCAGAACTGCAACCTTGTGCTGTCCCGTGCATGTTCGACAACCCCACTCTGCCATATATCCTCACTCCAACTGTCGCACAAAACCGGAGGCTGCAGAGGAGCTGACAGGGACGATACGTAAAAGTGATGGATGTTTAGGATGATACATACCGTTTCCTGTGGTAGAAGATGGCTTTCCTGGTTTATATGAGAAACTTTGAGGCCTCTCTCAGCACTATTAGTGCAAGCAATAACATTTCTTGCAGCATAATATCTATAGGAGAAGCAACAGTTTTGACCTCAAGCAGTATTTCTTAATCCCTTTTAACTCAACACCCATGGAACGTTTTTTGGGAAAAAGGACCTTCCTGGACATTGCTACTATAATGCACAAGCAATAACATAATAATTGGAACAATAAATAAAAATTAGGTCAATTTTTTTCATCTGTTTTTTTTTTGTTTTTGTTTTTCCTTGCTGAAGTTTGGGGATGTGTCCATGTACTGCAGTTACTTCATGTGCAATCGATTGAGAAACTTGTGTCTAAAGGACTGTATTTTCTTTGCCAGTATCAACTGCTAATCTCTTGCATATTAATTTGTTATATAGTATCAATGGCTGTCACCCAACTTACCCTTCGATCCGTAAGTAATTGTCAAATGCTGAAAGCTGCTGAGTGTGCTTGCCATCTTTCTTGAAAGTCACACTAGCAGAGTTGCTGTAGGTGCTGGAAGTTACTTCCTGAAGGCAGGCACTGAATGGCAAAGCCATAAGCAGCATTGTCCGAGGGCTTCCTTCCACAGGAGCTTCGGATAGACGTGGAGGGGCAGTGACTAGCTGTGTCCCTCCCTCCCTCAGGGAACTGGCAGAAGAGCAACAAAGAACCAGCACAGAGGCAGATGCTGAGGGAGAGGGCAGATTAACAGAGCTTGTTGGGGCACAGTCCTGGCCGTAAGATCAATTGTGAAGGGAATTTCTTGCCACACACAGTGTGTAACCCTCAATCCCCCTGTTCTCTTCAGATTAGCACCTCGCAGTGCAAGTCCCCGACATTCAACTCTCCTTGGAAGCAAGAAGAAAAAGCTTCCCTGAACAGGGAAGAAAGGCATGAGTCAGACTTCTGGCCACTGCACTTTATACAGGGCTAATTGTCACATTGCTACTTTAGCAAAACAGATGTCCTCTGTTAGCAGCTTAATGCAGTTAGAGCAATACTTCAAAAGGTTGCTGTCCCTGCCACCATGCTGGAGATTTAGGAGTGTGTGTGTGATGGAGGGTTATTAAGCTTCTGTGCTATTGATTGATTTTTTTTTCTCCCTTAAGACATATAAAATCAAATACAGAAATGTCACCTAAATCTTTCTGCGAAGTATTTTTGGAGACTTTAGGTTGCTAAGTCAACCTCTCAAACCTGAAATGTTATAGAAAATAGCCCTGCTTGAGAAAAAGCTGTGAGCAATGACGGTGTAATTGAA
The DNA here is from genome assembly GCF_000690835.1 of Fulmarus glacialis. Lineage (NCBI taxonomy): Eukaryota > Metazoa > Chordata > Aves > Procellariiformes > Procellariidae > Fulmarus > Fulmarus glacialis. Next base: position 37,930 of record NW_009199533.1, on the reverse strand, counting down.
GACTCTGAACTGCCAGTCACAATTTCAGGTTTGGTCAGAGGATGTGTTATCTTCTCATGGTTACGAGCCATCCCGATCCTCTGTAATGCCCATGTGGCTGCTTCTATCTCAGTCTTCTCTTGGTTTCTACCTCCTGTTGCTTTACTTCTGTTTGCCACACCTTAATTAAAGACTTTGGGGAGTTGTAAATACCTGACTGCAAAGGATTTACAATGGGAAGTGTAAGGTGGAGGTAGGTAATTGGGGTTGGTACAGCTCCACTTGTACTAATCTGGGATAATGTATTGCTACAAGTTGAGTGTAGTAATTATAATACATTATTGAGATGTGCTGATTCTGCCTTTCATGGTTTGCATTTAAATTCCTACCATGTAAATTTAGGGGTATTAATACTTGCCTGATTAGCAAGTCTGCTCCGTTACACATTTTAAATAATCTTTAATGCTGTGTAATTTCTTGCTTTCATATGTAGGAATAGATATCTTTGCCTTAACAGATATAAAATGTAGTTAATAATGATAAAGCACCCTGAGATACTTGTTGGAGTGTGAACGAAAGAAGGGAAATCATTGCTTATTTTTAGTATTGTATAAAGTAAATTGGAGTTATAGATCAGTGCTTATATCTTGAGGTTTTTGGTTTTGGGGTTTTTTTGTTTGTTTGTTTGCTTGGTGGGGTTTTTTTGTTCGTTGTTTTTGGTTTTGGTTTTGGTTTTTTAATGCTGGATTAGAAGAATATGCATTGTAAACTCCTGGATGCCCTCATTTTGAACATATGAACTGTTTAAAGACAAAGACAGGGTAGGGGTTGTGTTGGTCTTGCAATCTTTATTCATTAGCTTGTTGGTTCATTACTGTTGTACATTACTGCAACCTTCTCAGACTTTCTTTGTCTCTGCTTCTCATTTTGCAACCACTGGTACATACACCTGCATCCCTTTAAAACTGTGTTTCTTTTCCATGTGCTTATTTCCTTTGAGCTTTCTCCTGTATATGACTTTTCTGGAAGCTGTGAGGTTTGTATTGCTTTATGGTTTGGGTTAAAGGGCCACATTCCTGCCTGTGTTGTTCTGGGCACATATCTGCCAAGCTTACTATCTGCAGTCAACCTGGTGAAGAACATGCCAAGAGTGAAACACTCATCTGCAATGTTCCCTGCTGGGTAAGTTGGATCTAACCATCCTAAGTAAGTCAAGATCTATCTCAAGTATTACTGTCATTTTTTGTGCTGAAAAGATGTAGCTATGTCAAGTCAGTCCCTGGAGCTGGTGCTTTCAGTTGAGAATGACTCTCTCTGCAATGTGTCTATTCTGAACACAAAGACAGATTGATTGGGTCATTTCAGACTGCCGGGACCTCAGTGGGAGGGGAATACCATCCTCAGAGCCATCCCCTCATATCTGGGTTGATTTTGAGGTCTATCTCTTTGTCCTGGAGGGTGCTAATTGTTCTGCTTCGGAGTTTGTCTGCCCCTGGTATGTCTGGACATGCTTATGATCTCTCGGTCAGGCATGCCGAGGTATGTGTCCTCCAAATCTTCTTTTGCCCCTTGACTCAATGAGATTGGCCATGGCGCTCATTAGTGCTTGGCCTGCATGTGGCTGAGGCAGGTTTGGTGCCAAGACTTCGGCACTTCTCCATGCAGAGCTCCAGGAGCTTGGATCTCACTCGCAGTCTTCCCATCTTCCTTGGGACAAACTACTTTGTGTTTTGTGGCTTTACATCCGACTGCATTGCAGCTGACCCAGTGGTTGCCATCTCTGTCAATGATCTGGCTTCCTGAGTCTCACTGTTCTCTCAATCTTGAGATCTGCAAGTTTTATAAACAACATTTGTAGATTTTCTTTAATTAATGGTTTAAGGTAATTGAAAAACATATTAAGTAATGTAACTTCAATACTATTGCTTTATCAACCAGATTTGTAATATTTTTAAATAAAGAAAACAAGTAACTTTATTTTATGATAGAGCTTGTTTTCTTAAATCTGTGAAATTTTAAGACTGTAGAATGAATACCTTTTGGTACATAATGCTTTCTTTGGCTATTTTTAGGATGAAAAACATGGGCAGTCAGCTACTGTTCTTGCTTTAACTTTGCCTCATCCAGTTCCTTTATCCCCACCGATACCCTCGAGGTTTTTAACCTGTCGGTTTTACTAATTGTTGTGAACTTTTAAGTATCTTTATTTTGGTATCTAAATATGATTTTTTCCTTGTCCTGTTGGTTCTTCCCTACTCCTATGTCAATAAAAATTATTTTTACCTGTGGTCAGTACAAGCTTTCAACATTTCCCCAGCCATTCACTCTTTAATTGCAACTCTCCTGGATTTTACCTTTGGTGTATTTTTTGTGGCAAGCTATTATGACAGACATTTTTAGGTGCTTAATTTCTGTCAGACTTTGTGGGAGTCTCTTGTGGAGCTCGTTTGTTTAGCTCCACTTAAAAGTGCTCTGCCATCAGTGTCTTGTCATCATGCTTTTTCTTATTCTTGGCAGTCGTTAGTAGAACTGTGAAGAAACTACTGATAGAGGTTGAGATGATAAGCTGCTCCAGCTGATAACATCAGCATTGCATTTTACATTTTTTGCCATATTTTTGCTGGTGCTTCTCTTAGACATTTCTGAAAAGATGGTATTTGTGGACTCTGAACTTCTGTTTTTTTCCCACAGGTCTGTACATCCTCACTTACTCACTAGCAGCAATAGCACAGTGCCTATTGTCCTACAAAAAGGATCCTAATGTAAGAATGTTGATTTCAGCCTCATTTGTAAAAACAGAAATCTGTTTTTCTGTCAGGCTTTAGAATTTATCCTCTAACATCTTTTTTACTTGTCTTTTTCTGTTGATTTTTTTAACCCGTTGGGGGATTTTTTTTTGCATCCTCAGGCTTGTTATGCAGAAATTATGGACATGACCTCAGGTACTCTGCATTTTCCTGCATCTTGAAAAATGCATCCATCTATTCCTTACATAGATGAATCACCCAGTTCCCGGTAATTTCACCCAGAGAACGTCAAGTGACTCTTCTCTTTGGCAAACTCTCTGCAAGAAAAGTTCTTGCAGCAATTTGGATCAGGGATGCCAGGCCCATTTCTATTGTCTTTCCCCATTTTTATTTTGGATATTAGGGTCACATACATTGTTTTCTTCTCACTCTTTGTGCCACCTCAAGTCCAGCCTTAATGCTCCCAGTTACTAGCCACATTCCAGCTTGTGAGTTTTGCAAGTTTCTGAAGGTAATGGTGGGTGAGGAGTGAAGAAGAACAGCAATGTATTGTGCAATTTCCACTTCTAAATATTATATACCTGAAGCCTCACTCAAAGCAATTGGCTGCTACTTTGTTCCCAATCTATGAACAGTTCTTGTGCTTTGGAGATCCTAATTCCTGACATTCCCTCTTACCAAATGCGTTACAGTTTATTCTTAGTATTTAAGTATCGATGTCCCAGAGCTGAAATTAAACATTTGCTTGCTCAAGGATATCAGGACCATGCTTGTTTGATTGTCACATTACCTGCACTGTAATTTACTTTTGCAAGTGTTGTACTAATCTTTCCAAAAGTTACTTCACAGTGTGCTTTTATGTTCGCTAAAAATCTGTTTGAAACTTTGGCTTCCTGATAGCTTTCATTAAAACTTGCCCTTCTTGCCCTCTGAGTCCACTTCTTTGGACTGCTCTTTACTTGGGTTACTATCTTTTAGGAAAGCTGTGTTTTCTGCCAAAAATATAAACCCAGAAAATATTGCTGATAGTGTCTCCAGAAGAGGAGGCTTCAGACAGGAACAGATCCATGCCAACACAAGATCCCTCAGCCTGGTTTTGTTTCCAGTACAGCTTGTCCAGTGACATCTGGCACTGGTGTAAGTAACTATTCATGCATCTGGGTTTCAGACAATTGGAAAATTCTGAAAGCACCGAAAAAGGAAAGGTGATGGTAACATCTGGTAGGATAAACTGCTGGCTGGCTCATTTGGCTTCATCCTGCTTCTGACACTGGTGATTTGATTCCAGTTAAATCTGACCCATGTTCTGAAACAGGTGAATTCATTTACGGATGTCAAAATACTACACCAAGTATGAAATGTCTAAAACTAAGCAATGGAATATTGACCAAACAGGTAAAAGATGACTATGATTGTATTTAGTCTATTAATGAAATTTATGTAATTCAGCATTTCTTGTGATTTCAGCTGTCTGCACAAAACTAATTTTCTATAATTTTTTCAAAATTTTAAACTTGATATTTTGGTTTGAAGAAATGGATTTTCCTGATATTTTGCTGATTTCAGCCTCATAGTGGGCAGTTGTACCTGACTTGCACGGGTTTTAGCAAAGCCATGGAGCCCACCTCAGCCCGCTTCCCACACATGCTGCCCATAATGTCGTTAGTTTTGCACAGATAAGGTAATAAAAAACTACTTTTCCATGCTGTCTTCACTGTATAAGGCAGGCACCGAGGTACCTACCGTAGCTGCAAAGTTTGGCCAGATGAAGGAGATGGATTGATATCACTGAGTCACATTACTTTCTTAATGTTGCCAGGTTTGCAAAATACTGCATTTATGTATGCGTTGGAGGGCAGGGCAATTTCTTGTTCAGACTTGTACTTCATTTTTAGTGAAGACACTTTCTCTTTGCAATGCAAGATAGGTAAATGGCACACAGTGCTTTCCCTCCTGTCCGTGCTTCAAACTAGGTGTGAATCCCTTCATTATCAGAGGACAGATTTTCGATGTGTCCTGTAAACTTATTGATAACTGGTAATAATAGCCAGGATTCTGAAATTGATAAAAAATGTAGAAAATAAACCAAGGCAAATGAAGCCTTCAATTAGGTTACATAATAAAAAAAATATAAAATAATTACAATTGGAATTTTACATTTAATTAATTTTTAAAGATAACAAATTTTAACATTCTGGGTTTTAAAATTATTTATTTAATTGTAATGTGAATTTTTAAGCATTATCTCCATGTCATGAATCCTCACTTGATGAAACTGTTATTTTTATCATTTACTGGGGAAAAAAAAATTAACTGAACACTCAAGGCCAATTTTTCAGAAATTACATGTAACAATTTTGTCTTCTCACTGCCTGCTTAGTCTGCACCTACTGTTGTTTTTGCCTGTGTGAACTGTGTACTGGCAGGCAAATCTGAATTTACAACCACATTTAAAGATAAGTTAAATAATGTTGGTAAGTAAAGCACCTGGAAAATCTAACCTATTGCAACTGACATGTAACACTCATAATCTGAATTCTGTGATGCTGAGATAAACAACTACGTATGTTTTTAAAGTTCCCAAGGTGGATGAAACTGAGTTTCACTCATCTCATATCCAGTGGTCAAGAAGGGCTCTCACCTGGTGTCATTCCAATCCAGATCTCCCAGTACACACCAGCAGTTTCCTAGCACAAGCTTCAGGACAAATACCTTGAGTACAAGCGGTTCCAGGTTTTCATACTGTGGCTTGCTGTAACCACCTAGGTGTGCTTTTGGTCAGCTTTTGGAAGGGATCAGCTTCGTGTATCTCAGTATGGGAAACGTATGGGGTGCAGGAAAAGGGCAGGCAGTGATAAAGAGGGAGGGACAGAGGGAGGGAAAGGAACTGAGACTTTACAGAAGTCGGTCTGCGGAGAGAACTGGTGGAACAAGAAGGAAGATCACCTTCTCCACGCTCCAGTACCTTCTTTTTATAGAGACAAGCTGATAAATCAGCTCTGACATGCTGACAATTAGTCAAGCTTTTGTAGTCCTGATAATTTTTTTGTTAATTGTTGAGTTTTTCAAACTGCGAAAGGCATGCAAGCAATTCCCTCCTGGACCAACTCCTCTCCCTTTGCTTGGAAACTTGGTGCACCTGAACTTTCAGTTTCATCGGGATCTTCTGATGGAGGTATTTCTTTTAAGATGCTCTTAATTGGTTAATTTTAGTCACAGCTTAAACAAAACTGATATGTTAATAGCAAAGTGAAGTTTTTAAGTCTTGAAGTTACATACAAGGTATGGACATATAAAGATCAACTTGATTCCTACATTCAGGTCACCTTCTTATGTGGAATATGTCATCTTCATGAGAAACTTAATGTCCTTAAGAATCAAGTAAACTTGGGGACAGGGTTTCTGACTAGTTATTAAAGTTGGAGAATACCAATAATTGAAAATATGCTTCTCCATTGCTGGTAAGTCCATATGTGTTACTTTTAAAAATTCTGACGCAACGGCATTGTCCAGTTTGATCACGAAGTGGGTAATACAGTGCATGTGTATGTATGCTTGTAACACGGAAAGCGCATAGGCTCCCCATCTTCCATCACCTCCTTAAAACTATTTGTTTGCCATTTGTTTTTAGAGACAGCTGCTCCTCCGCAGGCCAGCTCAGTTCCTCCCTGTAGCCTGGCAGTAATTCTTCTAATGGTTTGCAGATGACCTCTAATTCAGATCTATGCTTGAGATAGTACGCACAGGTCACTGAGTACAGTGCAGACTCAGACGGGCAGTGATGCTGCAACAGGGAGAGGAAAGCCAGTATCTAAAGAATTATAAGGAGAAGTGAGTGACTAGTGTGATCAATTGGATGTAATTCTGGTGCCACCCTAGACACTGTCTACCACCTCTTTTGTATCATCATGGGTGTGCTGGAGCAGAGTCCCATTCTTGGACAAAGCTTTTTCCACAAATGATTGAATTTCCTCTGTCATACACCTGTCCCTGCTTGGATGCCTCTGCTGTCTCCAGTGCTCAGTGCTCTCCTCAATACTGTGAGGAAACCCTGGGCTCAGCTGCAGCCCACTGGCACTTCATGGCTGTTGACTAGTTTCTGGCTCCACCTCCTCTCCCGGAGCACACAGATGGAGCAGGTTTAATCTGTCGGTTTCCTCTTGCAAAGGAAGGGCTAGCTGGAGGCATAGAGTCCAGAGAGGTGCAGCATGTGGCGGTTCAATTAACGAGGTACAAGTGTTGGGGTTGGATGTGATGCAACGTAAAATACAAAGTTTTCTTTCTTTTGCTGCAGTGTTGCTGCAGCCTGTGCTTTGAAAAGAAAATCGCTTCCCCCTGGGTAAATAAAATTGGCTGCTGAAAGCCTCGTACTCAGAAAAACAACAGCCACTTTCTACTTCTAGCTATAATTATATTCATAGGGATGATGTTCTCAGCACAAAACTGGCCATTGGGCTGGTGAATAGCAGGTGCAGTGTCTGTTTGAGATGTATGGGGTTTCATCTGTCCTTTTCTGGCACCTTTTCCACTTACAGCTGGCAAAAACTCACGGTAACATATATACTTTGTGGTTCGGGTGGGCCCCAGTGATCATATTGAATGGATATCATGCGGTGAAGGATGGCATGACTACGCACCCTGAAGATGTTTCTGGGAGGATGGTATCTCCTTTCTTCAGAGCAATGGCCAAAGGAAAAGGTGAGATTTTCCTGCCATAAATAGTGCACAGGAATGTTGACTTGGCAAATTACTCCGCCTTGTTAGACCCTCTACCCTCCCATTCAGAATGCTCTTCCATCAGATACTGTCCAAATCCTTCATTAGCTCTTGAGAATAACTTACTATTTGCCGTAATGCCTTTTGTCCTGAGCTTTCCCATGCCTGGGAAACACTCCAAACCAGGTTGTTTCTAGGTGACCTTTTTGCTGCGTTCAAGATGTATGTGATCCCAGCTCAGCAATTTGGCCCTCCTCACGGAATAATCCAATTTGCTGCACATGACTTTGCTGTACATTACGTGAATGCAGAGCTTGTTTATATGTTTGGTAACCGTATCTATTATGGTTGCCAAACACCTTCCATCATGAGCAAGAGACCTGTAATACCCTCCTTCAGAAGTCTCATTGCTGTGTTTACAGCCACGGTTAAATGTTTGGTGAATACCCTTGGATTGTGAGAGTGCCTCTGACACACCAAAACCCACTTCTCCTTAGTGTATTTTAGCAGTTTGCAGTCTTTTCTTTTTCCTCCCCTGCATTTGCTATACCAAAGCAAACACAGATTGTTTAAAGCTAGGTAATCGGTTCAGGGCTCTTCAGAAAACCACTAGTGCAATTTAACAATCAGTGGAGTGGTCTCCCTTCCAGAGGAGAAACAGGGCCCAAATGTCACCTTCATTACCTCAACCTACAAGCATCACATTAATTGATCTATATCTCCATAAACATACCCTGTGTCTGTACGCCACTCCGTAGAAATTAATCCAGTTATTCCTGTCTTGAGCATGAACACTTGAGTACGGCTAAAGCAGATCTTCTAAAAGGCATCTTAAGGGTTTTTTTTTAAGACATCAAGAAATGGAGCAGTCAGCAAATCCTTAGATTGCTCTTATCAAAGATTAACTACAATCAATATTAAGAACACCTAAAGATACTTGTATCACAGTGTATTCCCTGATTCACTCCATGTATTTTATAATATATTTTTAAATTAATCGTTCATGTCTATGGCAAATATTAATATGCCGAGGAATACCCTCAGGTATTATACTGGCAAGTGGTCGCTCCTGGAAGCAGCAGAGACGCTTTGGTATAATGACTCTACGCAGTCTGGGAATGGGGAAAAAAGGCCTGGAGTATCGAGTGCAAGAGGAGGCCTCTCACCTAGTGGAGTTCTTTCTGAACCTGAAAGGTATTTATCTGTTAAGAAATAAGACACTTTTCAGTCCTGGATCCATATCTTCAGTATGCAAACTTACCTACCCCCTTCTAGGGTTGGGGTAGGTCCAGAGTGGTGTATCCAAATTTACCAAAGCCTGAAGAGCAGATAGAGCTTAATATCACAAGTGGGAATTTCTTTCTTAAAAAGCCGTTCATAAACCTAATGAAATTGGGAATTTCTGAAATTCCACTTCCATGGGCTTATCATTTATCTATGATATGATTGTACAATGATATGATGTTGCTGAACTGCACAGCCAAGCCATTCTCAGACTGCCTACAACAGGTAACTAAACAGTATTGCAGAGCTTAGTCATTTCTCTGAATCTCTAAATTCAATGACATTAGGTGCCGTGAGGCATACTGGATATGTTAGTGTCTGTCTGTCTAAGTAACTATTGCCAAGAGAATCAAAGAAAGTAGGAGGTGGGAGGGGACTTCAGTGGATTATCAGGTTCATCCTAGAGTCCAAGCCAGGATCATTTCTATCCAAATCATTTTTGATGGATGTCTGTCTCACAACTTTAAAAAAATCATCAGACAGAGATATGATGATCTACTGTTCACAGCTGAGACTGTAATAATTTCATTATGTATACTTTGCAGTTCCTATCCATCTATTCTGCTTTTTAAACCTTCCCAAGTTCCTTCAGCCTTTCCTCCTAAGTAGTTTTTTATATTTTTGAACATATCTGTCACTCTCTTCTCTTAGTTCATCTCCACTGACATTTCTTCCTTCTCACATTCTGACTTGTCTTCTTCCACACAACTGAGGACAGCAGATACGATATCCTCTAATGGATCTTAGTTGTACGTTATTTCACAGGAAGGGCTCTGAGATTGTTTTAGAACTATGAGGAAACAGTTTAACAGTGTCCTTTGCTCTAAGACTATGTTTTATTTTCATGAATACAGACATTAATGCCACATCTCTGTCCCCATTCATGACCCAGATGGATAAAGAGAACATTTTGTGTAATCTCAAATAACATTTTGTCCTATCTGTATAAGGAACACCTGAAGAAAACATTGAGAGTGAATACCAGTTACTGTGTTTGCAGGAAGACCTGTGGATCCTTCTTTCCCTCTTTTCCATTCTATTTCAAATGTAATTTGTGCTCTGGTTTTTGGATATCACTTCTCTGATGAGGACAAAACTTTCCATGAACTGATCAGTGCCACAGAGAATTTATTCAGATTTGCAGGCAGCTTTGTTCATCGGGTGAGTAAATAATATGTTTTTTTTTTTTCTGAAATAGGTAGAAAATGAAAGCGCAGATACAAAAATGTGTCTTCACTAAATACAGAGCAACTGGCAAATGCAAAGTGGGAGTTAAGAGGAGTCCTTAGAGACCTTATTACTGCCTCCTTGGTTTTGAAGCCATTTTTAAGAACTCTTGTTTCTTTGCAAGTTTAGGGGACATCTCTCTGTTGACTCTGTTGAAAGGCTCTTTAAGCCTTTCAGCATTTCTGAGACTGTTAACAGAAACCTTTAAACTTAATTTGAGACTAGAGTTTGTAATAAATTTGAACTCTGCAGTGCTGCTCCTCCCACCTCTATTTACTGTTCTCCTCCAAAAATGGGTATCATTGAATTCACTGTTCTGCTTTTTACTACTCTGCAAATTGTATGCTGACAATTTTCTTTTTTTTCCCTCCCTGACAAATAATAAAATATTCATTATGAATCTTTCCATTACTTCATTATAGCTTGCAATTCACACATTACAAAAACAATACATACATTCTCTGACAGTCTCACAATTCAAGTTCTGTCAGAGATTTTTTGGTAGGTACCTCCCACAACATACCATAAAGGCCAACTTTGCACTTGAAGTGTCTTGAAGTGCACTTGAAGTTTTCCCCATGAATTAGACTTTGTGGTTTAGACCCTTAAAGAGGGACACGCTGGGTGTAATGAGGACTGTGGATGGTATAGCAAATTCCATTGACATTTGAGTTTTATAGGAAAAGGCAAACTAAAATGCTGATGTGGTAGTAAACCTTTTCAACAAATCTATCACATGAGCGTAGCACTATACAACTTTCCCATAGTAAAAAATAGAAAAATAGATGAAATTTGCGGATGATCAAAGCCAGGAGACCTTAACAATACAGAGGAGGTTCAGGATATCCTGCTGCAAGAGCCTGTAAGCACTGTGGATTGGAGTTATAGGAATGTAACAAATTGTAATAGCACAAAATTAAATTATGAAACGTATTAGGAATTAATGAGATTAATATCTGCTATGAGCTTAGAACATTTCAGTGCAAAGGTTAACAGGAAAGGGACTGGTATAAACTAGCAGATAACACGATGAAAAAGGCAAATGGGATCCTAAACTGTTTCCAGCGCTATTTTCCCTTTAGATCCAGAGAAGTGTTAAAGGAAGTTCTGGTGTGTAATAATCTGTGGGACCTATTCTAGGGTCTTGGACACCTTATGTTGTGAGTCTGGAGTGAAACAAATGTAGAGGAGTGTTAATGGGATGACCTACAAACTATCACTTAAAATTGGAGAGGCTTTGCTTGTTAGGTCTGAAAGAACAAAGAGAGGAGATAGAAATGCTGTTTGTTTGGCAGGGTGGAATGGCAGATGCTGCAAAGAACGAACTATCCAGGCTAGAGGACAGTACTTTGAGCTGACAAATGTGTATATAAATACACTCAGCAGACTGAAGATGAAGATTTCTAACCATCAGAACAATTATTGGTCCTGCAGAAGTCACGAGGACTCTGATGGGGAAAATTAAATTAGCTCTTAGAGTGATACCCTGTCTACACCTTCCTTCTGTGAGCTCCACAAATTCCCCGTCACTTGAGGCTGCAGACTTGTTAATCTTAGTAGCCACACAGTATCCAGAAAGGATGTCCTTACATTTTGAGTGTGGTGGAGCTAGGGTCTCCAACTGTGCAGGAGTAAGGTCTTCTAGTGATCTGCATTAGTCAAGTAAACTTACTGGCATAAGCAGAGTGTTGTCAGTACTGCCTTGACCCCCAGAAGTGTGTCAAAATTACTAGTAAAATTTTCCCACATGATGGCAAAAATCTACTCAAAGCAATGATAATTTGTTTATTCCACTATGAACATTTCCAGACAGGACAATTCAGCCTCTCGGTGTTTCTAAAAGCAGCTTTGTTACTGACAGATAATTCACACTACCTCTTGTGTGTCACTCCCGCAGCTGTACGAAATCTTACCCTGGCTGATGTGCCGTCTCCCTGGTCCTCATAAGAAAGCGTTATCTTGCTACGATGTCCTGAGTTCTTTTGCAAGGAAGGAGATCAGAAGACACGTGGAGAGAGGGATACCAGCTGAACCACAGGATTTCATTGACTTTTACCTGGCTGAGATGGAGAAAGTAAGTGTTCGTTCTGCCTAATCACACATTTATGGAGTATAAGGCCAAATAGACCATTAAATCATCCAGTCTGTCCCCTTCTATCATAGTTTCTTATATTTCATAGGGTTCTTAATGTGAATACAGTAGCTTGGGACTTACTAACTCATGTTTGCCAGAAAGGCATCCAGTTTTATGTTTTGGTTACATGAACGTATTACCACAAAGTATGTTAAGGTGTGAACTCATGAGCTATCATCTGCTTTCCCTAAATATCCATGTGTATGCTTCAATCCTGTAATAAATATGAGACAGTTTAAAGGTTATATAACTTTGGTAGACCACCTCACCTTCTACAGCAGGGTACCTCATGTTTACAACGGGTTTAAATACACACACATACATAATTACTCTGAAATATCTGACATGCTGCTTTGGGTTTCAGGGTGTTCTAACACTGGCTGTCCTTGTGCCACACAACTGTGTGGTTCCTCCCTTGGGAGGGAACCATTCGTGGAGGATCTTCCTTTCACTTCCTCTTACTGGAAACTCTCTTCATGTCCTGGTCTGAGGAGATTCTCTACTCTTTAAAGGATTCCCAGGCTATCCTGAAATTCCATGGTATCATTCCTGCAGCATCAAAAAGAGAGCAGTCCTTCCACCTCCAGCCCAGTCCCTTTCAGCAGTTGCACCTCAGCAATCCCAGCCTACTTGATTGTTTGACCAACCTTGGAATAGGTATTTTATGCATCACACCTGTCAGCTGTCCTGGCAGATGGATGCTGTCATCAGTAGGTCCTAGATGGGATGCTTTTGGAGGTCCCAAGCCTGTTCTCCCTGTGTTACCTCTAATTTCCCCACAGTTTGGGGCAGTTTCTTGCCAGCTGTATTCAAATTGGAGGGCCTAGAAAACAATTTCACAAAAAATACCATAATGAGCTGTTAATCTTCTTCCTTGCCCAGGCTATTATTTTCCATAGCAGGAAGTGACCCATGAGCTAGAGAGGCTCTGCTAAGAGCACCAGAATTTCTGCTTCAAACTTAGTCATTTTGGGATACTTTCGGGAGCTAAAATAAGCATCTCTTTCCTAGGGTAGATGAAGTTTATGTAGCTTCTACCTCTGGTCACAAGCTTTCAGCCAGTCAGGCTGCCATGTTCTCACAGTGCTGGCTCATGGGCTCTGGAAGGAGCCGATGCATCCTCTTGTACATTACATCTGAATAAGTACAACAAGATTTACTAAAATAAGCATTTTAGAGGCAAAGATGCAGCTTTCTCTGGTGTCAGGGGTGCAAGTTATTGCAATGTGTTTATTTTAAAATGTTTTTGCCTAATGTATTTTCTCGAATTGTTTTTATGTTTTAAAAAAATTGTAAGAAGAAAATACTTGGGTACCTCTCTCCCATCAGTTCACATCTGTCCTAAACTGAGAGAAGAAATTACTCTCAAGATGTTCTGTTGAGATCCTTTTAGTCAGATAGGTTTTCCTTTGGTGTTTGCTAGGACCATTTGGTAGCATACCGGGGAGATCAAGGTGTAATGAGTGATACATTGTGGGGCATTTGTTTAGAAGTACACTCTAGGCTAACTGCAAAACTTGTAGTGTGCTTTAAAGTTTTTGTGATTAAGTCAACAGGTGTAAAATTGCCTGTTTTTTAATGAAAGAGTATTCCACCTCACGAAAAAAAGCAATGCAGACTTATTAACCTCTTAGTGCTCATCAAAAACTGTAATTTTGAATATTCTTTCTGCACGTGCCAGCTGTGGAAATAACAACTCTCACACAGGAGGCATACAGGATGACCTAACTTTTATGCTTTAACTTCAACTTGTTATCATCATCTACAGTCTAAAGATGGGGTCAAGCCCAAGTACGATGAAGACAATTTGGTATATGTTATAAATGATCTTTTCCTCGGTGGATCAGAGACCTCAAGCACAACATTGTACTGGGGACTGCTCTATATGGTAGTGAATCCAGACATCCAAGGTGAGAGGGATTCTTGCTGTGAAATGCTGTGGGTACTACAAATGTTAATGATGGCTGAACATAATGAGTTGCAGGGACAAAAGCCACTAGTTGAGCCTGGCTCTCACTCTCTGAAAACAAAAAGAATGGCAGCAGAGAAAAAAAATCAGAGGCCCATCCTATCACCTGACTAAACCAGGTGGCTGAAGGCACTTGCAGCGAGACAGAAGTTACCTCTTTGCAGTGGCAAGTCAGTGAGGTGCTCTGCGTGGAGTGTTTGCAGGCTGACTGATGGCAGCAGGAACAAAGATCAGAGCTCTAATATGAGTCTTGACTGCACCAGACATCATTCAGGTATGAGGAGTGCTAACACAGCTTTGCTGTGTTTGCCACACAGCCAGCCTATGCTCTATTCCCCTTCTGGCACAACACTCCTTGCTGATCACACCAATGCTCCTCACAACCCACTGGATCCCTTACTGGACAAACCAGCTGGACAGATCTTGGCAGGTTATAAAGGGCTGCAGGTTGCCCTAAGGAAGGCCCATGGTCCTGGTAGAGATGGCTGCCTCTTTCTGTATCCTTCTTGTCAGGAAGCAGGTAGAGAGATGCAAGATAATTTGCACAGTGCAAATCCATATACTTCCTTGAAGAATGCAGTGACTCCTTCCTGTCTTTGCTGAGTGCTTCATGCACAAGGGTAGGCAATGGGCATCCACGGAATATGGGTGACTCAGGGGTGGCCTCAAGGTTTCAGTAGAGCATATTCTGTGTGTAGCCAGTTGATGGTGTTAGCATCTAGTCTTTAAATAATCAGTAATGTTGCAGTTTGTTCACAAAGCAGCACACAAACCTTAGGAGAAAACAAAGCATCAATGTGAAATAACTGCAAGGGATGGAAAGACTAGAAATAGAAAAAGAAGTTTAAGAGGAGGATTCTGGCTGCCTGATACGTAGAGGTAGCGTTTTCAGGCAAGAACTGCTGGTAGTACACACAAACTGTTCCTGTCTGAGCTAGTATTGCAAAAGAGGTTGCTTATCTAATTAACACCAATTCCATGAATGCCTCTGTAGATCCAGGCTGAGTTTTCTCATCCACATCTATGTCAGGAAGAGAAAGAATATGGCCAGGGTTGAAGGAGGACTTGGGTACTCCTGGGGCTGGTGGCTCTTCCATCTGCTGTGCTTGAGCACTGAAAGCAAGGGAGATACCTGTATTCCCACAGCCTCACTAGGAGGCTGAAAAGGCTGTGTCATTGAGTGCATATTTGCATCCAAGGTTTTAGGCTGATTCAGGTGTTGTTTGTTCACAGAGTATGTTGCCATAATTGGACCAATTCTGCTCAACTCATCCCTGGCACTGGGAGTTAATATCTGAGGCATTTATGTCAGTTTTGCAAATGAGATTTAGATTTTGAGATAAAGTAAACTAAGCAATCCCTAAATACCTTCAAAATCTGGAGCTGAGTGACTCGCCCTACACCCACCAAGCATTCTGTAAGATAAACGTCAGAGCTGGAATAAGTACAGTATAGTCCTTGCGTATGATTCTGGACCACACTGGGGTTTTTCCTATTTATTTTTATTTTCATATATTAAACTCCAGCATTAAATAATATTAAATCATAAGTTATAGACTTTATGTACTATGTTGAAATAATACATTTTCCTGTTGCTCTAAGAAAAGAGACCAGTTAAAGTATTTGATGCATTCTTCCCATTTGAAATGGTGAATATTTCTCCACAGAGAAAGTGCAGAAGGAGCTGGATGCTGTTTTGGGTCCTTCCCAGTTAATCTGCTACGAGGATCGGAGAAAACTGCCCTATACAAACGCCGTGGTTCATGAGATCCAGCGCTTCAGCAACATTGTCTTTGTCGGCATGCCCAGAGTGTGTGTGAGGGACACAATATTGCTAGGATTCCCCGTAAAAAAGGTACAGGCACATTTTCAGCCTCTGTTCTTTCTTCAGCAGAGAGACATTTAGCTTTTATTCCAGTTTTGTAGCCTGTGTTCCATCTATAAACTATTCTCAATATGACCCAGGAACATGGTGCCTGGGGAAGGGTTACCATTTGTGGTTCCAGGAATGAAATAAGTCTCTCACTCAGCATGCTGAAGCTCAGACAGATGCTAAGACCCCTGCCCCTGCCACGGAAGCCTCGATCTCCTGCCCTGCTGATCAACAGCACAACTGCAGAGACCAGCTCTGCTTGGCTGGGGACGGACTAAGAGGAGAAACTGGTTTGCCAAAGCACTGGTTAGGACATCCCTGCCCAACTTGGCACTGCCAGCACTCCTGGGATGGAGGAAGATTTGTGAGAAGATGGCTCATAGCTCCACTGACTCCATGAGCTAAGGGACCTGCCTGAATCTGTAACAGATGAGAGACTGTCAGCTACAGTGAGGGAGTTCCTCCCAAATGCTGCCTCAGACAAGTGTTCACAGCCAGTAAGGCATTTTGTAGAGTGACATAAGCTATGCTGAGTGCCAGTTCTCACTGTAAAACACTGGCAAGAAACAGGAATTGGCTGCTTTTATTACAAGAGAGATGGGAGAGGCCAGCACCATTACTGGCATCTGGGATTGGCCCCGCCTAACTCATTTTGTGGTGAAGGTTTCTCTCTGTTCTGTCTGCTTCTGACAGCTAGGTAGTGAAGGCACGTGAACTAGTCTGCTGGGAACAACCAGTAAAGAAAAAGCCTGAAGTACTTACCACTAAAAGGGCTCAGAGGTTGTTGTCAATGAAGTATTGTAGTTATTTCTGGTTGCATTTCTCTATCTCTTAAGCCTGAAGGGAGGTTTCCAGTGCTGGGACCTGAGTATCAACAAAAGAGTCCTACTAGAAGTGTTATTAAGATTAGTAGTAAAAGTGGTCACAATGCAGTTGTACCAACATCACTAATGCTGTTAACACCCGCTGACATAGCTGCAGGGCTGAGAACTGATAATTTCCAACTAAGAAAATGATCATAAACTCCAATCTTCTAGGAAAATGGTCTTCTAACCACATCATATCTGCTCATTACAAAGAAATGGCAACAAGCAGCAGTTTTATCCGCCAGGCAGAAACTGATGGATGAGAGGCTAGTAGATAGAACTGAATCAACAGTTTCTTCCTTGCAGGGCACCATCATTATGCCAAATATAGCATCTGTTCTGTATGACCCTGAGCAATGGGAGACACCTCGACAGTTCAACCCTGGCCATTTTCTGGATAAAGAAGGAAACTTTGTAACTCGAGAAGCCTTCTTACCATTCTCAGCAGGTAAATGCACTGGCAGTTTGAACCGACCCAACAGACTAAATGAAGAATACAGAAGTGTGAGACTATGGTATTTCTTCAGATAACATCTTCTATTTCTGCTGTTTGCTGCTTTTAAAGAACAGTACTGGCTTGTATCTGCCAAGGGAGACGCTTCTGTGCTGTCAGACCCCAAATTGTTCTTAGAACACTGTAGTGGGAGTCCCACTCAAACTCCTCAACCTCCCAGGCTTGTTGCATGCTGCAGTCATCCACAGGTTTTGTCTCTAGTATTCTTTATATGTACTTTTTTCCTGAGAAGCCATGTGTCCTGTGTGTACTGGATTTACTTGCAATCCCTTTTAAAAGAACAAGCTGAAAGAAAAGCAGAATGCATCCTGGTAAACAAAGGATTAAGTTCTTGCTTACGGAACTGAAAATCCAGTTGCAAAAGAAGGAAGTAAGATAACAATGCACAGTTAGAGATCAAACTTAGCAGTAAAGTTCCTTTGGCTTTTCCTTTCCTTTTATTTGTCTGCTAATCTGGAAACGTGAGTGTATTATTCACCTGTTCTACTCCTGTCGCCGGTTCCAATGAGGAACCCATGGAAATTAACAGTAGGCCTAGATACTCACTGTCCTTCCCCTCTTCCTTCTGCAGGGCACCGTGTGTGTTTGGGGGAGCATCTAGCGAGGACCGAGCTCTTTATTTTCTTTGCCAACCTGCTGCGGGCATTCACCTTCCGGCTCCCTGAGGGGGTGACGAAGATCAACACAGAGCCCATTTTGGGGGGTACGCGCCAGCCCCATCCGTACAGGGTTTGTGCCATTCCACGCTAGGCTGCAGCACGTCACAGACCAGCATGAGACAGTAACCTTTACCTCAGTGAATTTCCTCTCAAATGTATATACGTTCTTCTACTAGCCAGGATATTGCTATTAGTCTATCCCAGGGCTATTCAGAAAGCAGATGCAAGCCAAGACCCAGACTACCAGTACTTTTGGTCTTGTCCTTGTGAAAGTCCCAGATATTCTTGCAAGGATCTTAACCATTTTCTCCTCTTGGAGAGCACTTGAAGCAAGATGCTATGGTTCCCAGCTGATGCTATGGTTCCCAGCTGATGCTATGGTTCCCAGCTATGGTTCCCAGCTGCTGTGTCTCCTTGTCCTAGCCCAGCAGAATCGTCATGATGCTTACTCCTGAGCAAACCTCAGTAAAATTCAACAGAGGATCTCAGCAAGAGCCGAGTATGTGTAATTTCTGTGAGTGGTTTGATGACCTTAAGTAATTTGACTCTGGAAAATGCACTTTTAAAGCCCTATTTTGGTTTTACTGTCCTGAACTTAGACACTTTAACCTTTGTTGACAGGTTGCAAATAAAAACCCCAACACCCAAAACCCAGGAAACACATTAGAGTGTGGGTGCATTAATGTCTGAATTTGACGTAAATATCTCCCACGTAGAAGATGAAGAGAGTCAATCTAAAATTGAAGAAAGAAACTTAAATTTGGTGTTTACTAGCAATGTGAATGTGTGACTTGGCAGCCTGATCATTGTTATAATGTATTGCCAGGTGGTTGGTTTGTTGGTTGGTTTTTGTGTTTTTTTTTTTTTTTTTAAATGAGGTTTCTATGATATAGAATCATGCCCATTATCAATCCTGCTTGGATGAGGCATAAATGTGGGATGAGATATTCACTTTGCCAGTGGGTTTCACTGCTAACTTGGGAGCAGAGGAATATAGAGAGTTTGCAAAGCAATGTCTAGGGGCTCTCTGAACACTCAGATGTTCCCCATTTTCTCTGGGCCCTTTTCTTCTTTCATTACAACCCATACCATACTTCCTGCTCTCCATTCAATCTCTTTCCAATCCTCCTTCCCCAGTTTTAGCTCCTACTCCCACCTACCCTTTATCCATATAAACTTTATTTCAAGATTCACCTTCCCTTTTGAT
Organism: Fulmarus glacialis; assembly: GCF_000690835.1. Classification (NCBI taxonomy): domain Eukaryota; kingdom Metazoa; phylum Chordata; class Aves; order Procellariiformes; family Procellariidae; genus Fulmarus; species Fulmarus glacialis. The sequence goes on along the minus strand of NW_009199533.1, from coordinate 18,755 downwards.
TTCCCACTGCTTATATCCTTTCATCATATCAAGCTTCTGTCTCCTCTTAGTCATTTCTGCACAAGCATTAGTGGAGGAATCAGTGCTGAGCTGAAAATGATGACCAGTGAGTTTTCAGGAGGGAGCTTGGAAGATCTGATTTATTTGTCCTTTGAGGCTCCATGAAAAGAACACAGTAACTATAGAGAGTGCACTGGAGATAACTCAGTGTAAGAAAAGACATAAATGACAATGTGATGCAAGAATTCTAAAATATCTATTACTTAATGTAGCTGCTCAGTGGCACTGATGCAACTCAAGACTGAGACAGTTTAAGCATACAGCTGGAGGTGACAGCCAAGTTCAGCTGTAGCTTTGTTAAAGCAAAGTGCTGTAGTATTCTTGAATGAAAATCACTTTTGGAAAGGATTCAAATGTTGGAGTTGAGTAGAGCTGTCTGTAAACACTGCCATAAACTTAGGGTTGAATTTGTATGAGGACCAAAAGTGCTTTTATCTTGGAATATAAACTATTTGTAATTAAATCATTGTGGTACATCTGAACTTCCTAAATTTAAAAGGGAGGAGAACGTTACTAAAAAGAAGTGAGAACTACCGAAAGGCAGGCTGAGTTGGACCAGATCCTGGCATGCTGGCAGCGTCTGCTCCAGCACAACCCCGTATCTGCAGGCTTGCAGAGCTGAAAGGTAAATCAGGAAAGTAAGAGGTTTCACAAAAGCAATAGTTGTCAAACAATGCAGCCTGTTACTCCACACAGCATATCAAATACTGTTCCAGGGCTTACACACTTCTGCTCAGCCTCCTTTCCAGCTTTATTTGTGCTTGTCCTCCACCCCACCCTCCCACGCCTGCTCCTCTCCACTAACCCTGCTAGAGATGGTGTCTCTCACTGCCTTTGCCCACTCCTCTTGTCATCTTGCCACTTACTGAAGAAGCTTAATTATAAGATGTGTGTAAAGCTGGTTGTGCTCAAGGGCGGGAACATTATGTCCATTGAGCCTGCAGCTGTACTCAGTGCTGTTGATAGATAGCTTCCCTGTGACTAGACAGGACTCGGGAGTGGCACGAGACAGAAAGAACTGGTAACTTACTGCCCATTTCAGCCACTCAGGGACCCTGTCCACCAGACCCCTACCAGGCAGTACAAAGAAGCACATTTGATTTTGAAGAGTCTACTGAAAACTTGGCTGAAGGGCAGGAGCCCCCAGCTCTCCCTTCAGAAGGCTGAGTTTCCAGCCAGTCTTGCACAACAGTCTTGCTATTCTTGAGCAGTGGAGCCAACGTGGTGGGCGTAGCCTCCCGTATGGATTAGTCCACACGGGCCAAGCAGGCAGACCCTGTTTTCTGGGCTAGTGCGATAGGTCTGGAAACCTACAGCACCGATTTACACTCGTTGATTCCCATAAAGGTTTGAAGAGAGCTGACGGTGGAAGGCAAACAGAAGCTCAGGAAATCTGATAAAATGAACTTCGCCCTTCCTCCGCTCCCTTGGGAAGCTTGGGAGTGCTTCTGGGATGGAGAACAACTCTGTTTCCCCTCCCAGACATCATTCTCCCACTACTTGTCCACGGGTATAGACCTCCTGGACTGGCTGACCTCTGGCAGTGGAGAAGTTTGCAGGTTATGGGGAAAGAGCTGACGTGATCCCAGGCCAAGGGCTGGTGAGGGATGACAGCAGCGAGTCACCTCCAGCTGGCTCAACTGACTTCCCTAGTCCATGCCCACAGCTCTTCAAGTTCCCCTCCTGCCCCTCCAAGTGCTCATTTCTCTCCTGACCATCACCTTCTCATCACTTATCTGCCCACTGGTTACAGCCCCTAGGCACATGTCTGCATTACGCCATCAAAGAGCTGCCAGATTAAAAGGTGTACGCCCTGATGCTGATGACTGAAGTGATGTAACATTTCTTTTAAGTGGAGTGACTAACCCTCATCCCATCTTTTTTTTTTTTTTTTTTTTTGTATAACCAGTGTCAACCACAGCCTCAGGTCTCTGAGTTGTGGTAGAACTGTCATCCTTAATAATATGGTTTGAAATCAGGTTGCAGGTGTTTATTCCAGGCAAAGATGCACAACTGGGTGTATTACTTTTTAAAGCATTGCGATACCTTCGGGTAAAAGTGAGTTCATGTCACAGAACTGCAGAGGTGGCTGCTTGGTTTTGTATTTGCAGGATAGCAGGCGTGTATAAATCCAGAAAGCCTGAAGTATTTAATGTTGGTGGATATGAGAAGAGAGAGCTGCTTAACATTATATGGTGCTCAGCTCTGCTAACGTTACAGTTAAGGAAAATATTGCCAAGTTGGCTGATACCAAGACCCTCTGCTAATTTTTTTCTTGTGCTTTTATTTCTGTTTCATGGTAGGGCTCTCCTGGGTAGCAATATTAGTGCCACAACCATACGGCAGGCTGTGCGCCGAACTCCAGGGAAACTATTTATCCTGGCAAAAGGAAAAAGCAGAAATGAGAGACAAAGAGAGCCCTGTGCAAAAGTTTGGTAGATTTTGCATCCATCCAAAGATTAAAAGCAAAAGTTGATGTTTTTTCCCTTCTGTTCAAACAAGTTGTTTGGGAAACTGGTTTGTGTCAAAGGCTCAGGCTAAATTGTCCCTGTTGATGCTCCAGTGTATGAAACAGTGAATCAATGGCGTGTAGTAGGGGAACCTGACATTTATGGGATTAAATTTTGAAAAATATTGTCCATTGCACCAGCATAGCACATTTGGGGAAACTATTTCTGTACTTTTCAGGAGGTCTAAAAAACCCTGAACGGGCAGGAGGTGACAGAAAAGGAAATGTTCACTGTCTCTCCAAGGGAAGGGCTGGCAGGTGTCAAATGCAACAAAAAGGGAGATCACTCAAAAGAACCAGAGGGGATTGCACTGCACGTGCCTTGTTGGTAAGCTATGCCTCATCACAGGACGTTGTACTAAACATTTATTTCTGTTCAAAAAGCATGGAAAATTCCTTTTGGGTTGTTTAATACCAATACAATGCTTCTGATCTGTACTGTTCTTACAAACTTTCCTAAGGCATCTGCTGTCAGAAACGGAACATGAGACTAGCTGAGCTTTCATCTGACACAGCATGGCTGTGCTTAAGTTTTAGGCCATTTACTCAGAATTAAAATAGTTCAATATTTATCGTTCTTCAGTTTGAACATTTATTGTCACAATCTTATCTTTTCCATTTGAACAATTTGCTGTTACTTTCAGACAGTGCCCTGACCAAGTGCCTGCTGAGACATTACTTGGGAGACTAGAAAAAGATCTGAGCAACTTGTCATCTCGGAGTATGAGCCAAAATGGACTTAATGTTATTCATTTGCCTTTGATTAAAAGTCTTGCTGCTGGCTCTTTTCAAAGCTTAATTTATTCATTTGCCAGATGTCTTTAGGTGAGAAAAATGTGTTGTGAACAGTAAATCAGATTTTCTTCAGTACTAAAATGAAATTTCTGGTTAAAAAAAAAAGAGATAATATGCTAATTGAACTGGGGTTACACACGCTTCCTTTCATGCATTGTTAAGGAGCCATGTATCATCAGATGTGAGATCTGCATTCAAGCCCATGCTGTCAGGGCAGCCTTGATCTGGGAATTGTGGGTAACCCAAGATGAGGAAATCCTTCCCCATAAAATCCTTATGCTGTAAATGTCATTATCTGCCCACTACTTCTTTGTTATCTTCAATATCTCCATTATTTTTACCATTGTGAAATGCCACATTAATAATGTTTGTAGCTGAATTAAATTAAAGGAACAACAAACTTCAGTGTCATGAAAGAACAGATTTATGGAGATAGCTGAGTTTCAACGTGTGAACAATACAGTTAATGTACCTGCAAAAATCAACCTGAACTCAAATATTCAGTGGAAGAGAGAAAGAGAGGTCTAGGGCTGCATATGCAGAAAAACACTGCAGAATAAAGCAAGGGCATCCTTTTGAGAATAGGCCTGTTTAAGGAATACTGGGTTTACTTCTGGGTGTTTGTTACAGCTAATGATACAGGCCAGACAGATCAGATAAGCTGCACCACATAGTGACTGGAGGACAAGAGGCAAACGTGGGGTCTGAAGAGCAGCTTTGCCATTTCACTCAAAAGATTACAGCTAAGCCAATTTTGTGTGTAAATCAAATGGTTGGAGATACGGGTACTATGATTTAAATCAGCAAGTCATTTTGTTAGATTAGATTTGTAGATAAAAAATGTACCTAAGAAAAGAAATGTCAGCTCTTTAACCTTTTTCCAACATGCATAGGTAAGTTTCATTTCATCCTTGTGCCCTAGCCCTTTGAGATGTTTCTCTAGATTGAAATCACACTGTTAGAAATTGTTCTCATTTGTTGAGGTGAATTACACTACAGTGCCTTTTTGCCTTTTAATAGTAATTCAGCACAGGTCTAGTCTAATCAGCTCGGAGACCAAATCTTACAGAATCAACATTTTTTGCTTGCTTTTTTTTCACTCAAGTGAGTTCAAACCAGTTCAGAGTCATGATTTATAAAGGAACAGTAAGGGATGAGTTTATGATTCTGTAGGCGCTCAGAGGGTACGGCACAGAGCCGATGCACAGGCAACTAGCCAGCTGCAGGAAGCTTGTTCAGGGCAACAAACACCAGTCAGGAGCTGGAGTACAGCTTTATTTAGGAGTGCCAGTACCCAAAAGCATCACTGACATTCTTGACTGCATGGTATACAAAGTTCCTGAGTGACTGCAGACTAATTACAAGACAGCATGCAGGATTCAGTTGCCCCATCAGTGGAGGGAGATGAGTGAACTTTGTAAGAGGTAAGGTTCATGTAACTCAAGTTATCAGTGTAATCATTAACAAACTGCCAATTTTTAATCTTCATTTATCCTTCCAACAGCGGAGCCTTAACCTTCTGATCCCATCTATTAACCCACTTCTGTTGTCCCTCAAGCGGGGTTCGTTACCTGGTGTGCAAAAAGCCAATCTCACCACAGAGCCGAGACAGTTGTTTATTCCATGTCTGTGCAGAGATGGGTGCTAGGTGGTGACTCCACAAAGCTACCACGGCTCAGTTAACACACGGTAAGCGTTTTATACATTCTGAGCAACAGTTATCAGTACTTTTTACATTTACACTTAGTCACCCTTACTTCTATTGGTTCTTGCAATGCCTCGTCTTGCCTTGAAGTCACATTGTCCTTTCTTTTTACTGCAAATATTCAGTGGAGAAGGGGCTTTGTTGGGTAGGGGGCTTTCCTGCCCGTGGGTGGGTTTCTTACTATGCTAATTAGGATAGTTCACCTGTAGTTCAAGTAGTTGTTTCTTTTTCTGTCCTCTCAGTGCGTGTCTTGGTACTCCCTTATTTGGCCAACTTAGCATGTTTCTTCCCCCAAGGCCATGTCCAGTTAACTCCCTACAGAGGTTGAATAATGTCTTTTGTTTATTTCTCACCAGAGCCTTCCTGGGACTCACCATCCTTGGTGCATCTAATCCCTCAGATAAACAATATCAATGTAACCTAAAAGCTAACTATTTGATTAGACTACACTTCTACTGCCCAGCAGGGGTATAACAGAGCTCAAGTTTAAGCAGCCAGTGTTAATGTTGCTTAATTTTTAGTGCTGCTATGTTTGGCCAGAGAAGGGAGATGTGGATAGCTGGTTCTCAAAGAGGTGTTTCACCACAACCTGAGCAGGAGTTTGTGTTACATAGCACTGATCAGTTTGAATGTGAACAGTGGATGAAACAGGTAACGGCCAGGCTCCACAGCTTTGAGTGGTCCTTGCAACGCATTCATTCCTTACAGCGTGCAGGAGGGCAGTGCCTAAGCAGAATCTGGACAGTGCTGAGGCAAGGATTGTGGCTTTGCTGCCAGGCCAGAAACAGCTGAAAAGCAAAACACTTGCTGCTAGTGAAACCTGATTTTGAGCTTGGGCTAGACTGGCAGTGGCTGAGCTTTATAAAAGGCTGTAAGTGGAGGACGGAAGAAAAGGTGTCTGAGCTGGCACTGAAAGTACTGGGGGACACCCCCCCCCCCCCCCCAAAAAAAAAACCAAAAACCCCAACCCAAAACCCCAAAACAAACAAACAAAAAACAGACCCAAAACGGGTTCCTGAACCTGGGGACAGATACTGGGGTTCAGGGGCTGAGCCTGAGAGCACTGTACCAGAGAAAGATGTGGTGGAGGGAGAGGGCAGTATGGCTTGTAAAGAAGGTGGATAGGAGTTTGGGGGAGATGGCAGGCGAGCAAAAAGCAGTGTTTGGAGTAAGGGAGGAAAGGAAGAAAACAAAGATAGACCAGGGGAAAAGACAGAGAAGTGGCCATGACTGGTAGAAAGCTAGTACCTCCTTACTGAGGTCTGGCACCTGTTGCCTTTAAGAAGCCTAATTTGGGCTGGCTAACTGTGGTGATATGAGATGTGGACTGCTTCTAATCACACATCCTACTGTGGCTAAACACCAGACCTCTTTTCCTAGCACTGAGACACCCCTGGGAAAGGACAGGTACAAGGCTTGTCTAGAAGGACGTTATATTCATGGGAATCTGGTTGTTGTATCTCTATATTGCATGCTGGCGAAAACTCCCTTTGCTTTCTGTCTGTTTGGCCATCCGAGGCAATGGCAATTGCCAGCCTCCACTGCAACAGCTTCTCCAGAGTCAGGCCTGGCATCCAGTGCTCTGCCCCACTGTCGCTGGCTGCAGTGATGTTATTTTTTCAGGCCCAAGAAGCAGCCTTGGCAGATTTGCTGTCCAACTTTCTCCAGTCTGCCAATCCACTGCTCTTAGAAGGCCAGTTTCTGGCCTTCTGTAAGGTCTGAGGGTGGTTTAGGCTTGAGGCAGCTTGACGCAGTGGCTGCAAGCCTCAGGATGATTTTAAGTTTGATTTATATTTTTGATGAGTCTTTTACTTGTTCTAGTGTCTGTGAAACTGAGTTTGAACCTGCACTCCTGAGCAGTGCTAATCTTGTCCACCTTTGAGATGCCCCTGTGGTACCCTCCACACAGCAGCCTCTGTCCTGAGATCCCTTTGGAGTATCCAACGCCAGGGCTTCAAACACATAATGCATGTTCCTGAAACCTGCATTGGTGCTGGTATTCTTGGCGGCAGGTGCTTTTGGAGCACTTTCTGCTACAAATATCCTTCTGGCATCTAGATACACCTACTTTACTATGTTCAGTGCTATGGCTGGCTTTGTGTTGGCTACTTCGTAATGTTCTGTACGTGTATGAAAAGATTAATTTCAATTAGTCTCAGTAAAAAATCACAGACATGGCTGGATACTTGCTGAACGACGTAAGGTGTATTTGCAGGGATGGTACAAAGATCTCGCATTAGGTTTTACTTGATTTAATGTCCTCACTGATGATTTAGAAGAGCAGAACAACCAGAACAAGCAGTGTGGCATTTTTAAATGAATCTAAATTCCTTGCAGACCTCTTAGAGGAAAAGGGAGTTTATGGGTCTGGCTGAACATAAAAATAAAGACACAAGGTAGAAAATAATGCACAGAATAAACCCAGACAAATGTGAGTACAATAAAACGCAGGAAAAATACTCCTAAATTATCTAGGTCATTCTCCAGCATGCTCTGAGGAGCCACTATAAATCTGTATGAATGATCTGTTAAGGTGGTTCCACAGTGCTCTGCTGCTCAGGAGCAGCTCATGTTAGCTGGAGCAAATCAATGGCTTTATATGCAAAAATACATGGAAATATACATTGTGAAATTAATAAAAAATTGTGGTTTTAACTGTAGATTTCTCCTTGCTCCAGAGACATCCACAGGAAATAAAGCAATCAACTTTAAAAAACACAGCAGCTGGGAACCCTATTTTTTAGCCCAGATCAAAAGGATTTAAAATTTTTTCTCCCTCCATGTACATGGAATAAAATTTCCATTCAAAATAGCTTTTACAATTCTCCCCGCTGGGGGAGAAGCAAGTCTCAGTAGGAGCTGAGAGACTACAGTGCACTAGGTGAGAAATAGCTGGTGGAAGTGTCATATACTAAACAAATTTTAGCCTGGCAGCCCCTGCCCTGCTGGAGGGTCCAGAAAAGAAAAAATTACAAAGAGTGTAGAGAAGTGGTGGGACGAAGAAAAACCTCTCTCCTACTGTTGGAGTAAAAGAAGTTCAGCTCTCATCCTGGTCAGATTGAGGACAAACAGGGAGCAGCAAGGAGATAAGGGAGTGTTTAGCAGCTCCAGTTTTTCTTTCCCGGTCTAGCAGTGTCTGAGCTGTGATGAGCAAAGGAGACCAGCCCTCCTGACCCAGCTCCTCTCCCCACCACTGGAAACAGGCTTCAGGCTGTGTTGGTTTCAGATAGCAACACAGAGAACACAACATCTGGAGGAAGTTACACAACTTAAATATTTAAAGTAGCTAGCAGATAAATGATAAAATAATCAAGATACCATGTAAATAAGGTGTGTTATATGTGGAGTAATGCTGTATCTGTAGCTTACTCTTGTGAAAACATATGTCACTGCCAGAGTCCACGGAAAAAAGCGTGGATTTAGGGGAGCCTTCTGAGCCTGAGAGGGAATGAAAATGGAGTGTTTGTGACTCAGCCAAAAGCCAGTTAAGAAAGCAGTATTTTCACCCTCAGGGAGCAATTAAGTCAATTTGAAAACCTTTAGTTTATTGTTGCAAGCACAGGCAGCCTAAAGGAGAGATTTCCAAGTTCAAATAAAGTTACAGAGGTAAAGTGGTATGGTATTTAGCAGTACTGAACTTCCAAAGAAATCTATGGTGCTCCACAAATAAACATAGATTTACTTAAGCCTCTCTCCTTAAAAAATACCAGCCTAAATTATGCCTACCTACCTACCTTTCTTTTGCCGTATGTAGTGGTAACCAATACAAGTCACTATACGTTTCAGTTAAGGACTCACACTTCCCCAGCCCATTATTCCTTAAGACCTATCACTTTCCAGTGCAACCTGACGAGTAAGAAATTCTCTACGGAATGAGGCAAAAGGAGAGAGATGACTTAAGGATGTCATGGAGTGACCTGGATACTCAAAATGCTAGAAGACGGGAAAATGACTGGCAACTTTGGCATTCAACAAGGTATGTGTTTTGTCTTCAAGGACAGAATCCAACACCTTGTGTCAGAATTAATCAGAAGTGTTACATAGATCATATTTTCTCTAATGCAAATGTTGCTAGTTTGCAAAAAGCCATGAAGACTGTTACAAGGAAAGCCGTATCATCTGGGAGAGGGTGCCGTATCATCCTGGGAGACGAGAAATCAGATAAACCAGTATTGAATGATTTTCTAATCAGGAAGATGGTTCCCAGGGAAAGAAACCAACATGCCACAGGGGATGTGTATGTCCAAGAACAACACATGCAAACAAGCTGAGAGGATGATTTCTTTGTGCTCTTGCCTGTGCCTGCCGCTAATCCAAGCTGCAACGGGGACAAATGCCCTTAAACATATGCAGAAGGAAGGAGAATGAAGAGATCTACTGCCATAGTGAGGTCCAGGCTGTTGTCAGATACTGTCATCAGAGCCAAGGAGACTCAGAACGGGGTCTGGCCTAAGGCAGGATCTGCCACTGCTGGCTTAAAGCTAGGGCAATGATGGGATGACCCAGCTGAGACCTGGCGTCCTCCTGCAGAAGGGATCTATTTCACGTGTATTTTCCTACTTCATGTTTTTTATGATTGTTTCTAACATTGCAATCATCAGAATTCACCATTCTTCTTTTAATTCTGAGCTTCTTTGGCAACTGATGTGTACTTGGGTGACTGAGGAGAGGTGCCCCTGAAGAGACAAATCCATACCAGGCAATGTTAAGGCATCTGTGGGATGCCAGCAGACCAAATTTGGAAGTCCCAGGGGTCCCACTAAATTCCAAGGAGTTTTCAGGGCTTTTATCATCAAGTGCCAGGTAAGACTTGAGAAGCTTCCCCAGTTCCAGTGTTGTTCAGTGCCAACAGATCAGTGCTGGGTGTGGAGAAGAATTGTGGAGTCGGGAGTTTCGGCCAAGATAAGATAGGACTTCGGCCTGTGCGCTGAGATGTGCCCATACGCCTGAGATAAGACCTGAACACCTGGCTTAGCTGCCTCCTCTGTAAGGAGACTGTAAACATCAAAATGAAAAAGCTCTCAGCTAGGGATGCTGCTTGCAGTCACCCTGAGGTGGCAAATGTGGAAGCTAAAGAAGAACTGAATAAAGCAGAAGAGGTGGCCTGACGAGCACCAGCTGATTCAAGAGCTGAAACAGCTGAAGGGAATTGTGAGCAGTCATGTGGATCGTTGCTGGAAGGAAGGGAGACTGTTTTTTCTTAGTATATGAGAGAGACAGAAGAGAGACAGTGGGACTGCCCCTGCTATGATAAAGGATATATTTTAATAAAGGATTCTGTGCATGTATGTGTGAGGGTCTGTGCCTTTAATTGCCACAAATGGCGCCCGAACAGGGACTTGAAATCGGCAGTTGCTGATCTGGTAGTGACCCCCGCTGAACTACAAAGCCGTTGAAAGGAAACGGGATAAGCGATGTCGCATAATCGTCTCTGCAGGACAGAGGTGAGCAGCGGGGAAGTTATATGAACTTTATTCATTAGTCATGGGGCAGTCGGCATCTCAGTCACAGAAGTTTCAATTTGAAATATTTCAACGTATTTTGAAGGAACAAGGTTTTAAGGTCGCTCCAATATAATTAGTGAGACTCCTTGTGTGGGTCTGAGAACATTGTCCTTGGTTTCCCTTTGAGGGAACCATAGGGTGTTATGATTTAGCCCTATGGCAAAAGGTGGGAGAAGAACTGCAGACGAGGAGAACTTTGCAATTAGAAGTTCCAGAAGGAACATTGATTACCTGGCAAGTTGTGTATACGGCTCTGCAGAAGTTGCGTCCTGCAGAGCAGGTGTTGCAAAATGTGACTGATTCAGCAATACTGGACGGAGAATTAAAAGACAGGAAAGATTCGTTTGAACTTGTGCCAACGGCGAGACAAAAGACACTTTCTCGGTCATCCATTGTGAAACCACCACCATTCGTGCCCTCCACCCCCCGAGAAGATCTGCTGTGGGGATTTGCACCCCCCCTCCCTCCCATATCAGGAATGACTACACCATTTCTTCTGTTCTAAAAAGCTAAAAAAGCCCTGCAT
>NW_009199533.1:0-7143 GCF_000690835.1 Fulmarus glacialis | reverse complement strand
AGTCCTGTAGTTTATCGACCTGGCAGGGCCCCAGAGTATACTCATTTACCATATGAGGTGATTAAGGAGGTACGCAAATCAATAAAAGAATATGGGTTACAGGTTTCATTTACTGTAAACTTATTGCAAGCGATAGGGGAATCACATACGATGACTCCTTTAGACTGGAAGTCTATATTACGCCTTGTTTTGTCAGTGAGTGCAGTATTCTGTGTGGTTTTCTGAGTATTGTAAACTTGTTCTTGTGAATGTAATGGACAATTTGAACAATTTGCAACTACCCTATGGGCAAGATGAAATGTTAGGTGAAGGGAATTGGGCATCTCCTGCTGCACAAGCCGCCTTGCTCCGTGAAGTGCTTACACAGGTGGCTGATTTGGTTATGAAAGCGTTAAGATGAGTGCTGAATTTTGACAAACGGGAATCATCATTTGCTACGATCCGACAAGGGGCGCAGGAACCCTATGTGCAGTTCTTAGATCGATTGTAAACTGCTATACAGCGTTAAATACGGTCTCCTGAAGCTGCCAAGTTGTTGCTTTTTCAGCTTGCAATTGAGAATAAAAAAAAAGGGGGAGATGTGGAGAAGAATTGTGGAGTCAGGAGTTTTGGCCAAGATAAGATAGGACTTCGGCCTGTGCGCTGAGATGCGCACATACGCCCGAGATAAGACCTGAACACCTGGCTTAGCTGCCTCCTCTGTAAGGAGACTGTAAACATCAAAATGAAAAAGCTCTCAGCTAGGGATGCTGCTTGCAGTCACCCTGAGGTGGCAAATGTGGAAGCTAAAGAAGAACTGAATAAAGCAGAAGAGGTGGCCTGACGAGCACCAGCTGATTCAAGAGCTGAAACAGCTGAAGGGAATTGTGAGCAGTCATGTGGATCGTTGCTGGAAGGAAGGGAGACTGTTTTTTCTTAGTATATGAGAGAGACAGAAGAGAGACAGTGGGACTGCCCCTGCTATGATAAAGGATATATTTTAATAAAGGATTCTGTGCATGTATGTGTGAGGGTCCGTGCCTTTAATCGCCACACTGGGAACCCGGGAACAATCTGTGCCGTCATACATCAGCACTCAAAATTCCTTCAGAGGAGTTTGTTTTATGTAGTTTGTTGCTGTGTAGCAGAACATGCAGAGTTGACCGTATCACTATACAAGATACAAGAATGAGGAAATAAGCTTTCTTGAAAACATTGATTGCAATAATAGTGCAAAGTGATAAAAAAGGCAGTTAAAAGGACATAATTTCTTCTCTGCTTTAGAAAGCTTCATTTCTGTTTCCTTGTGATTAGAGTCTCAGACAGGACATGATATGACAGAGAATTACCTATCTTCTTACTACCAAAGCTCCCAGGATTACCACTTCTGTTGTATACCCTTCACTGGCTGTGGGCTGGTTTTTTCTGTTATCACCCTCAAAAGAGACATTGGTACAACCTGACGCAGCACAGCCTGGAAAATATTGATTAGTCTTCTTGCTGGGCTCACAGCAGTTCTATCTCTATGAGTACCATGTAGAGAACATGATTCAGAGGAATAGTGAATGACAGGTTTAATTAGGGTACCATCTCCCAACCTCCTGTGAGTACCTTTGGTTCTATGCAGCTGTTTCCAGGAGAACCAGTTGAAAAACTGCTTGAAGATCATATCCTGCAGATGTAGAAAGACTGAGACAGAGGAGTCCTACAAGACAAAGAAAAAAAATATAAACAGCACAAATGGAATAATGATCAATACAAAGAAATTAAAAAATACAAAGAATCCAGGTATGATCCACAGGACAAAACATGAAAAGCAGAAAAGGCTGCAAGACAGCTACAGCAGCAGTTAGGCTGACAGTATGGCACTGTGGAAAAAGTATCTAAAAAGCTTGTTTGTCAGATGAGAATAAACTATTTCTTGAGATTTTGCCTTCTCTGAATCTTAATTTTCTTGACAACTAAAGGGTTCTTTTTTTGTAGTCAGTCAGGTTAGGTGTTTCAGATGTTTCCTAATGGTGCTCTAGCCATATATTTTTAGACATTGCTAATCAGAGTCCTGAAACTGAATCAGCCTCATGGTGCCAGAATACATCTCTTGGTAAAATTAAACAGCAGATCTTATTGCCGAAACTTATCTTGGATACTTCAATATGTTGAGAGAGCTGCTAGGAATTTAAGTAGAAAGAATAAAGGCAAGGCTGCTGTGTTTGCTAGTGGTTTATGGTATTTTGCCCTGGCTCCTGAACCATCTCCCAGATCTTCACAAGAAGGTTTTTGCTTGTCAAGAGCTTGCATGTTTTGCACAATGTTTGGTGAAGAAGGAACATACAACAGCTGCAGTTTCCAGGGATACCACAGGGCTCTGTCCCTGCAGGATGGCACAGGAGGACAATGGTGGAAGAGTGGGACTCTATAAACTTGTCCTAAAGCTTTCACTGAAATAAGAAAATCCCATGGAGTGTTCTGAATTCAGCAGATCAGCAGATCTCTGAAAGAAACATCTGCCATTGAAAAACTTCCAGCTTGATCTTTTGCTATCACTCAAAGCACTTCTTAACGCTGCCTATGAGACAGGATACTTTGTTCAGACATGAAGAAACAGAGACTTATGAGATATTATTACTACTTCCTATGGCTCTTCACATTTATTTGTTTTGGAAAATCAGAGATTCTGCAAACCATTGTTTGCTGAAGTCATCTGGAGTTAATGTCTGCACATGTTGTAATGTCTGCTGTACCCTAACCTCACCCCTCTCTTGCTAAGAGGAGACTAAAGGCAATCCCAGCTTTGCAATTTGGTGAAGACAGCCTGGTCTGGGTTCTCCGCGACCTCTTTTTGGCAGAAAGAGAAACCGCAAAGACCGCTTTGCACTGGGCACTGCTCCATATTTTGACTTATCCCAGAGAAGAGGGGAGACTAATGAGGTCACATGCAAAACCACTTGGATTGTGCTTTCTCAGAGCACACACCAAGGTCAGCACAAAGATATCATTAGGATGGAAGCGTAAAGGTAAAAACTTGTAAAGCTGCATCCGCCTGGAAATTCATACTCTTTGTGAGCTGACAAACACATCTTTCATTTATTGAGAATCGTGGACTCACCCAGGCCCATTAGCTTCATCTTGCTGCCTCGCACCTTGGCAAGAAGTATTCACTCTTTTTTCCTTTCTGTAAGAGTCGGAATGAAAGCAGAGGGAGCTGAGCATGTAACAAGCCTGTAAGATGACAGTAGAGAGTGCAGTGTCCCTGCAGCTGTGCTGCTGAGACAGCCAGTGCCCAGGCCTCTCCCAGGGTGGTCCTGATGAGACAGCAGTGCTATCAGATGCACGTTCAGTGAGAGTGGGGAAACTCCTATCCTTAACATCCAGCTGCAACACGGGATCAAAATCATTTTTGCCACCGCTGTCCTCCCCCAGTACAGCCTCTTCTGAGCAGTGGCAGACACCCTGAAAGTCCTTCACATTCCTGATGCTGAAGAGGGACAAAACTAAACAAATCTCTTGCAGAAAGGTTTGATTTGGGGGAGATAACAGTGCTGGCAATTCCTGGGCTCTTTTGCATAGTCTCTTGAAGTGTTTTGCAATGCTTCGTTGTCTTTAACGATGTTTCTGAAGAATATAAAATTTATTAGATTTGTTTTCAGTCTTCCACAAAGTGCTCCCATTATTATGTCTCCCCATCCCCGAGCCATCCATACACTTACTACCTATAAATCTTATTAGGGCATTAGCTGAGAATGTTTTAGTGCATTAAAAGGAAACAATCACCTAAGAGTGCAATATAATTTCCGTACAGGGTAGTTCTCCGTCTCCTGTCATGGGACTGGTTAACTGGAAAGTATTTGTGATAGCAACAGCCTTAGGAGCTCAAGTAGGAGGGACTCTGAGGCAGAGGGGATTCAGATAAAGATTTGTGCAGCAGCTAAAATGATCAGGGAGTCTGCCAAAAGGGTTGGTCCTGCCCCTTTTGTCCTTGGCCATGTTCTCACTCTGCTTGTGCTGCATTAGTAAGACAGCAGCCAGCAGCTGAGTGTGTTCAGACTGCTGAGTTAGCAAAAAACTATTACTGCAACTAAAAATGAAAGGTTTTCCACCAGATCAGAGAAATGAATCCACTGACTTTATGGCTCTGTGGTCGCTACATACAATCCTGGTGAAAGGGACTATTCGTTTTCAAAGCATCTTGCTTATAGGTAGATTACAGACTGGTTATAACATGAAAATACGGGAAGCAACTTGCCCAGAATCACAGAGGAGATCTGTAGCACAGCAGCGAATTGAACCAAGTCTCTAGTTTAAGCTAATGTTCAGACCAAGGTACCAGCCTTGTCCTCACTGTGATAGCTGAAAAGTGGCTCACCTCAGTTGGCCTGATCGCTCTGTGCACAGTTCAAGGGACACACTCCATTATGGCCCAGCGGTGTTCGCCTGGGACTAGACATGGTCAATTTGCCTCTGCTGTCCAAGTGCTCCAATAGGGCTAATGCCTGTGGGGCTGATGGCGCTGGGGGCTAATGGCGCTGGGGGCTGATGGCTCTGGGGCTAGCAGGTCGTAGCTGAGTGAGGAGGGGCATAAGGACAGCAATGTTTTCTAGAAGTCAATTTTTTGTGGGTGTTCTTGTCTTTCTCTTTGCCTGGATTTCTCCGATATTCCTGAACATCCAGAGGGCCCAAAGGAAGCTGCTTCCAGGACTGATACCTCTCCCTTCCATTGGCAATCTGTGGATACTGGACTTCCAAATTCACCATGAAACACTCTTGAAGGTATTGATGCTTTTTATAGTTTTATGAATAGTTCAGGTGCAGACTCCTAATGTATCCTTGGCTAGAAGGTAAAAGCATCTTTCTGCTCCTTCCTGGCTTCAGTCTGAACTGTGAACTTTCTAGGCAGAACTTCAAGCCCTGTGTCTCCCTGGTGGATTTTAGAGAGGATTACCAGTGAGTGGAAAGGGCCTGTAGCAACAGTTGCAAATGGTGCAAACCACTGAACAGTCACCCCATCAGAAATAACGCCTGGGGAATCCTGTTACTACAGTACAAACTACAAGCAGGGAGGAAAGGAAACAGGAAGAATAAGCAAAACTCAGCAAAGAGAGGCAGAAAGCAAAGCTTATTTGCTTGAGGACTGAACCCTGTAGCCCTTTTTTTGGCAATGTTGCCATTGTCTGGTTATGTCTTGGCACAAAAAGGCCCTGGAAGGCTTCCTTAGGCAGAAGCCTGGCCTGGCCAATGCAGAAGCAGCAAAATGTGTGAGACTGCAGCACACTGGAGGTGTTACTGCTGCAGGTCAGTCCTTGCTGTTGGGGATAGGAATGAATGATATTGCTTTTAGCGGAAAGGACAAAGAAAAGCTTTGTTACCTGTGGTGTTAAGATTTTGAAGGTTGTGCTAAGACAATAGTTCCTCTTCCCCAGAGTTCTGCTTGTTTTGGGAGGGTGTTGCAAGTGTCAGTAATCATCAGAGCTGATGTGCACTGCAAAACAACCAAGTGGGTAGATTAAAGTCTTAATCCATTTGACTACATAAGTAAGCAGCTGCACAGAACTGCAGCTAGGTAACATTTTATGTACTATTTGGTAGGGTAGAATATCAACACACCAGCTTTCTGGCTTTTTTTTTTCTTGGACAGTGCAGAGGCACAGAAGGAATAGATTAGTAATGTTACTGACAATCCTTAATGTCGTCTACACACTGCATCTGCCAAACAAGAACCACAGGACCCTCTCCTTTCTCCATGTGCTGCTGGAGAATGAGCCAGGAAGGATTCTTGCTCAGGATTCATGCCATGACCCCATCTCTGGCTCTCCTGGGAAACGCAGCAATGTTGGTAAAAAGGAGAATCACTAAGCCTGGGAGGTGTGTGAGATAAGATGCATCATCGAGGCTCTCTATTTTCCTGTGTGTACAGAAGGAAACACAGGCTCTGCAGTTCCTTTGGGTACTAGATGGAATCCAATTCAGGGATTCAAGCACTTGTTTTTTCTTCCCTCTCCACCTTACTTGGGCTATTAAGGCAAGAAACTGGACTTCCAACTGCTGTGAAAACCATTCTTCAAATTACGCTCCCCTACAGAAAACGGCCATTGCTCACGGCAAGTGGGAGCAACTAGGTGCCTGATCATATTTGCATGCGTGTTCCATATGGTCAGCATATTTCCGAATCCCTGGCTACCTCTTTGTTTCCAACAAGTGCAAAGGAGGAGGCCTGCACCCACCTCCAGAGAGATGCAGTCCTGCTTATAGGTGTTACTGAGCAACATATGTGAGTTCAGCAACACAACATTCCCAGTGGATTCCTAAGAGCAAGCTGCAGAAGCCAGGACAAGTGGAAACTCTGCTTAGTCAAACTCTTAACAGCTTTACAAATGGCGTGTTTTCACCAGTTCCCCAAAAATCTCTAGAGCGGAGATATGCCTTTTCATCTTTCAAGTGTCCATCACATAGTACCGAAGTGCTGCAATTGCTCAGAAAAAGGTCACACATTATATATATAGTTACATAAATACATATACAGTTACATATGGTTTGGTGTTACGTATACATATATATGTAACACCAAAAACATGTGCAGGCACAATCTTTATTCATCCCTCTGCTTCATTCTTTAAAATCCCTGAAACAGATGTTCAGAAATCCTTATCTCCTATTCCATACAGTCACAGGCTAGCTGATGTTGTTCCTATCCGAAATCCTAAATCTTTGAGCAAGGTAACACTACCTCGTCTTCCCTCCCCCTGTGCAGTTAGGTCTTTCTCAACTACCCGGGGTCCAAGAGTTCAAAACTGGTCTCTAATTTATGGGTGCCAGAGACTTGATTTGCAGAACTACTGAGAACCCGAACTCCAGCAGCAATCAGTAGGATCTGTAGCAGCTAAGCACTTCCCAGGCAGCTCATGATACTCAACACATCTCAAATGAGATACCCCAGATCAATGGCTACCTTTGAAAAGTTTGGCTTAACTGCCTGGCTATGCCAGACTTCGCAAGCACAATGCTTAGTGCAACGGTGAGCAAACATTACCATCTAATGGCTGCACGTGTTAATTACAACTATAATTTCTAACGATGAAAGAGCTGTTCCTTGTGTTAAGTACTGATACACTGAAAAAGCTGTATGACTGGAAAACAAATAAAACACTGTGTCGTGGTTTAACCCCAGCC
>NW_009199532.1:51331-70963 GCF_000690835.1 Fulmarus glacialis | reverse complement strand
GATTCTATGATTCTATGATTCTAATTTTATCTAAAGTTCTCTTTATCTAAATGTGTCAATGTGTCAGCTAAGAACAGTACAATGCAGGTAAGACAGTTTTTGTATGACAGTGTGTGAAATCTTACGAGTATAGGGATAACAATCAAGTTAGAATGATTCCAAATGAAAATTACACTTTTAAGACAGGTCGTCCATCTGTTAAATAGGAAAGAAATTCTGCCTAGGCTTAAAGACTGTTTCATAGTTTTAGGAGATCTACAGCAGGAACCTCAAGTTGTCCACAGGGTTAATATTAGCCGAGCACCATGTTGGAACATAAGACTTCAATCTTGTATAGATAATTTTACATTAACGATACAGCATTTGGACATCACCAGCTTATCAAAGCTGTCTTCTATTTGATGCAAAATACTAACTATGTGTTGAGTGTAGTTAAGTGTAGTTTTTTTCACCATTCCATGAGGAAATTCCTAGCTTTTTTTTTTCCCTGAATCTTCTAATTTTCAGGATTTTCCTGGATATTTGACTAGTTTAATTGAAACTCAGGTGAATAAATGCCATATGTGGTGTTTATTTGTATTTTCCTAACTTGCTACTCATAGAATATACAAAGGTGTACTAAAAGAATTAAAATGATACAACTATGTCGCCAAAAATATATTTTCTTGATGTTTTTAATTGTTGCAACTCAAATTTGTAATATTGGCTCAGTTGCTTCATTGTTAATTTAATTCCCCTCTTGCAGAGAGCCAGATTAGGTTTGCATGTGTTAACCATGGCAATTAACTTTAACACTGATGATCATGTCATGCACTTACAGCTATGAGATTTGCGAACAGTATGTCAGATTTAATTAAAATATGGTTTCAGTGCTTATCTGAAATACAGAATACTTGAAGCAAATGTACTGGATTTATCACTTCTTCTTCAAGACTTCCTGCTGCATTCATCAAAATGTCAACCTTTAATGTTTAGGTTTATGTAAAGTCTGCTTCTTTTTAGAGAAGTGACTTTTATAATTTGCCCAGTCATTTCATTCTGCCCCTATTCCTCATCACCTTATTGGCTAGATCTTATTTTCTGGGAATGGTGTCTTTTTTTTTTTTTTTTTTTTTTTTCTTTTTTGTCTTCTGCATTGAGGCAGCAAGGGAGTTTCACCCTTTAATTTTCTTATCTATGCAGCCTGACCAACTAAAGGGGGCTTTTAATTTTCTTGTATTTTGTCAGTTTAATTTGATGTAAAATACCAGCTACCTCAGTGCCTGCTGACGGCATAGAAGGAAAGAATCTTCTGGAGCTTGATGTTCCAGTGGCACTTACTTTTAAAGAAGTTGAGTATGTATCAGTACTGAAAGCGGAGAAAAACATAAAACATACTGTGTCATTTTGTTTTTCAAAGACGACTACTGCCAGTATTGAAAATACAGCTTATTCTTTTTGGTGTGATATTTTTCCCAAACTCAGTATTTTATTCAAGGCAATAAATATGTTTTTGTCTTTGACATGGTTTAGGTAAGGTGCACAATCCTGAATGGAATAGAAATGAAATCCCACATAGCTGTGGTGAACTTTGTGGAAAGAAGAGACAGTGTTTGGACTGTCCACATCTTTGTAACATGTAAGTAAATGTTTATTATATGAATATTGAAATGATCTAGAGAAAATTTCTGAAGACTGTATTTGGATATTTTTTGACTATAGGATATGCTTAGAGGTGTATTTGGTTTATCTCAACTGAAGCCTAGAAGAAATGGAGGCTATTTGAGTTTGTATGTCTGAAGTGAGTTCATATGAGAGAACGAACACGAGGTCAGCAACAATAGTATCAACATTTCCATCATGTTTTAGGAAATGAACCAGCTGCCTAACTTGGTTTCAAGAACTTTCATTGAAGAGAAGTAATAGTGAATAGAAGTAATTTTAAATGTGTATCCGGTGGTCCAACAGTCGTTTTACATGCTGCTTTTCCTGTAATAGTGTTTGTATAATCTTAACCTAAGAGCCAGTGGTACTTAGTTAAACTGAAGGACTGCTTACTTCTATTCTTTGTTTCTTTTTCTTTTCTTTGGCTTGTAAACTGTTGAGGGATAAGAGGGCATTATATGTATTTATCTATTTTTTGAGACCACCAGATAGTTGAATTGGAATTCCTCATGGAGATCTTAATCAGTATACGTAACTTGGATTGTTTTTGCTAACATTTATTAGTATAATTCAATGAAGAGAGGCAAAGAAGAGCAATTCTATTTTCAGTTTTGGATGTTTTCCTTTAGATCTTTTTTTAGCAGTGTGGTGGTATTATATTGATAAGGTTAACAGCATTAGGCGAGCTTTTTCAATGTATAAATATGCTTGCTAGTCAGAAAAATAAATTATATGTTGTTCCTAGCATATCTAGATTCATTTTCCATGTGTGGAAGTTGGTCCATAATACCTGTTCATATTTCTGTTTTGAGAAATTCTTAATAGTCAGAAGCAGTTCTTTCTGCTCTTGGTACACAATCAAAAACTTCAGTCATTCCAACAAATAGATTGTCATCTTACACTTTTTCCAAGGTTTACTAAAACTCAGACCTTTACTAGAACTTTACTCCGAACTTTTTATTTAATGTGTTCTCTTTCAAACCTATCTCAACATCTTGTTGAATGAAAGAGTATTTCTTTACTCTTTTAATACTTCTTTCCCACATATGAAAATATTATATTAGATTTCTTTTCAGACTGGCATTTCAGTGCTATAGTTGTTTTCTTAATTCATCATCATACTAGATCTTCTTCACTGTCGTTTGCAGGATAAAACTGAAACATAGATCAGCTTTCAGACTACATTTGATGTAGCTGATATCCTGACTCAGCACAACACTGATTCTCTTGGAAGCTAGCTGCTGGCCTCCATCTCAGGAGATGCATGTGTCCATGGAGGACTTTTTTGCCCAGTCAGACATAAGTAGACTCCTTAACTACTTTGAGAAGTCCCCGATTGCAGTCTGCTACCTGACAGACTTTCCTATAGCGCTTGTATGAAACAGTTATTCTTCCTCTGTTTACAGTTTACAGCAGAGGCTCAGTCTCTGGCATTCTCTTCTGGGAAGTCTTCTGAACAGTAGTGGCAATATTGTGCCTATTGCAGGCTACAAATCTGTAGTCCTGGTAGTCTGATCTGCATAAAGAGCGGTGAAAATGTGGACCTTTTAAAGTCCCGGCTTGCTACCAGTTTAAGTTGTAGCAAGTGTAAAAGTGTTATCATTCACTTTGTTCCACATGAGTAAAACCATGCTGAGATCATCCAGTCCTGGAGGTAAGGAGACAGCAAGGGTGCAGAGCAAGATAATGGGTGGTTTTGGCACACTCTGGCTTGTGATAGTGATCTGGAGAGGAATGCACTTTCAGCATCAGTGTTACCCAGTTTTGGATATTCCTCAGTATACCTTGGACACTTCTTCCTCCCATGTGGGATGGGAATGAGGACACACTCTGCCTCCATCTGCTGTGTCAAAAAGCAAGTAGAAATCTGTTCTCTCTTGCTGTATCAGGAAGTGGTGGAGTTAGAGATGTGGAGCTTTATCATCTGAATGCATCTTTGGCAGTCTTTTACTAGCTTCTACCCACTGGACAACCTCAACTGGTCTAGAAGTCTGGATCATGATCTGTATCTGGGCAGAGTTTTTCCTCAAGAGAGTACTCAAAGGTGGACTTGTTGCCATCAGAGCCAGGAGTCTGCTTCATGGTTCTTGCTTGAGTTTAAATGATCTGAGAACTCTTTTCTTGCAAGTACTTGTTTCTTTGGATTGTGGATCTGCTGTGTGCCTTTTTCCTCTGCTCCCACAGGTTCCCATAAGGTGAGAAGGGTTGAACCAGAAATGCCATTCTGCTCACTGAGATCCTAAAAACTTTGTTTTTCCTTTTCTTTTTTTTCCCCCTCTTCTCTCTTCTGGGTCAAATGTTTCATGTCATTTTCAAGACCTTCTACCTCACAGTGTGACGGGACGAATTCTCTGGGGTAAGCTATTCATGCTCTTCTCAAGTCTGTGTGACTTTAGTTAATAGTAGAGATTTGTCCACTGTTATGGGCAGTGAACTGAGTCTTGGTGTGGTGTTCTTGATGTTGCCCTTTCTCCAGTATTTAATCCCATCTATTCTGGGAAACCCTTTGCAGTTGAAGTGTGTGGGACTCATTTAAAGTCCAGCTCCATCCGTTGTCTTCCAGTTGAGGAGACCTCTGTATCTGCAGTCCGTGAGCCTCTGACAGAGCTAATCGGGATGAATCCTGTTATGAATCCTATTCATTGGTGGGACTTGAATCTGAGTCTTGGGGAACCTGCTTTCTGAGTCATGGGATTCTTGCTTAGTTTCTTGTCTTTCTTTGTGGCTATCGTATCAACAATCAGAGTATGGGAGATTTAGACGCTTATAGCTATCCCCTGCTCTTTATATCAGAATTACTTATGCAGTGCCTAGCAACAGAATCTGAATTGCAGTATTGTCTGAGTTTTCAGAAACCACACACCGTGTATCTACACTGCAGCTATCTGATGTGACACCACCAGGATCAAACAATGATCCCCTTTTCTGCTCATATGTGACATCAGAGGAACATTTTTCTCATTGCTTTGCATTAGGATGCTTGTATTTGCTCCCTCTGCCATGTAGATGAAATGTGCAGAGTACAGGAGGTGTTCTAAATAAGCCATTGTAATAGTTGTTGGTGGTCTAAACTTCAGCCTCCCTCCTGCTGTCTGCCTTCTATATGCATTGTGTTATGGTGTATGCTAGGCTTGTGCGAACGATTGTCCCCTGTGAAATGAGCAGCTCCGAGAGATGTGACTGGTGATACAATTTTTTGGTGGTGCCAGTTGTGCTATTCCAAGTGCTGCTTAGGTGGTTACGTTATTCTTAATATAATATCAAGTGGCAAGTTGAAGTGGGTGAAAGTGGATCTTTGAGAATCGTGTTTTCGCTTTAAAACTGAGTAAGCATCAGACTCTTGTGGCTGAGGAAAAAGAATTGGATTAAAAGTCATGGGAAAGATTTGGATCCTTTTACTTTAATACTTCGTAAAGTGGTTAGTTTTATCAAGAAAACATGGAGATTTCCCCCCCCGCTGCATTCCCTGAGTATGAAATGAGACCTGCATTTAAATCAGAAGGTGGCAAATTCAGAATGCACAATGCCTTCTGCTAGGCAGGGCATCTTGCAAGAAATTGGTGCAAATAATTAGTAAGATTCAAAAGAAAACAGATCCTGGTATGGGTAATAAGAATGTCTAGAGCTCTCAGCATCACATAGACGCTTTTGGAAAGGCTATTAAAGCTCACACGCTGGTTAAGAGAGATTAGGATGACAGCCAGGTTCAAGCAAGAAGCCAGGTTCCAAGTTATGACCTAGATCACAGTATTTTAAGTTTGTATCTACTTTTAATCAGATTCTTCAGTTTATAAGCTGGCATACAGCCTTTAGAATCCTACAAGGGTCTGTGAGAATTGAAGTCAAGAAAGTGAAATATATAGTGCTGTCCTTTTACAAGAGGTTTTCTGTGGCAGAATGCATGTTAATTTTCATTGTCTAAAGTTCCACAATACAGTTTTAATTAATTTAATGTTTTTGCTTTCTTCCTGTTTCCCTCTGTATTGTATTTTCCCTGCTCCATCCAGTTTTGCTCTTTTCTCCCTTTCCTTGTGCCTGCTCTGGTGCTTATTTAACTCTTTATGCTGTAAAACTGACCTATCAAAGAGGGAGGGTTGTGGTTTCCTTGATCGTTTGTTTTTTGGTTTTGTTTTTGGTGGTGTTTTTTTGTGTTGAATTGGTTTATCATGTAATGGCTTGGCTTTGCTGTTAGAGCTGGCATAAGTTGCATGATTAGATTAGGCCTTCTTGTCGACTGGGGGGAGTGGTAGAGGAAAAAGGGAGCTGGACCACTGTAGACAAACTGCTGACATGACTCAATTATATTGCCTGTGACTATAGTAACTGGTGTACTAATTAGTACTTGCGTAGCGACTGTACTTGGGGAATTTAGTAATTACCATATAATTGGATAGTCTGTATTTATGGGGTTTTTTGCTGTTGGGTTTGGTTTTTTTTTTTCCTTTTTCTTTTGGCTGGGACATCTGGGCTGGTCAGTCCTGGCCCATAATAATTGCTCCACGTGAGAGTTGCTGTATTTTCAAAGGGAGAGAACTGAGAACTGGTTAAGGAAGAGTGCAGACAAGTTAAGTGTAATTTCACAAACCTGGGCTTGTCTGTGCCCAGCAGAGGTCTTACATGCAGACAGGGACCATCTAGTGTTTCTTGAAGTAGGAGGTGAGATCTCATAATCAAGTAAAGGACTGCCATTGATGACACTCACAGGAAATTGCACTTGATGGTAAGAAAGAAAACTGAGGCAGACTTGCTGCATCTCCCACGCGTTACCTTACAGGAAGAGGAGCAACAGTTCTTACTGGTGGCTTTAGAAATGCTGAGTTGAAAGATAAAGCCACCAACTCAACAGAAGAAATTAATAGAGAAGTGTTTGTCTCTAATCTATTTAAGATCATTGAAGAAGGAAATGTATTAATGGTTTGGACATGTGATGTTTGGTTTGAGTGTTACCAGTGACGAACACAGTTGAGTTGATGCCTGTCTGCTGGTGAAATGTAAAATATGAAATGTATTAGTAGCGCTGTTACTGTTGATTTGACAGTAGCAGGAATATTGAAGTTTTCTTTCAACATCAGTGACATTTAGACTGATGCAACTGTAATAATCTAATATTTTTTTTCTTGTGTTAATAATGCTTTCATAGCCTGCAGGAGGTGGCTTGTATAATGTTCTGATAATGCACTGCAGATTGAGTCATGATGGATTGTTTCTTTGGGAGTGTAGTAAAGCTAAAGTAAACAAAATTGTAAAGTTAACTTTTTTGACTTATTTTTAAGCCTGTGCCATCCAGGACCTTGCCCTTCGTGCCCAGCCTTTGTGACAAAAACATGTGAATGTGGACAAACAAGGTGAGAATGCTTCTATTATACAAACAGAAGTTTATATAAGAATAGTTTATTAAAAGTTTACGGAACAAAGTTTATTCTGAGCTGTAACTTTTATTTGTGCACTAAAATTGGAGAATTTTATATTTAAAAAAAATGCAATTGCTTTTAATCTTTTAAGAAAAAATAAAAATAATAAAAAAATAAGTTGTCTGTGTTAAAAATCAATTTATGGTACATGTAGCTGAATTATCCAACCAGTCTGTGAGTTGATTTGATTTTGAAATCCTATTCTAGTATTTATTTATTTTATTTTGTAGAAGACACAGAGAAAGAAGTAGAAAAAGGTTCACACCTTTTCTGTCTGAATGGAATGTCATGTTGAGTTACTTCATTCCAGAAATAATAATTTCAAAAATAACATGTACATTTCTGGGAAGCTGTAGCACTAGCAAGAGAGAAGTCTGTAGTATATTCCAGACTTGAAGGCTATCTTTTCCTTGCATGTTTGATGCGTACAGTGTCTTTGCCAACAGCAAGACTGTACTGCCTATACTCTATGTGATCTCTCATACTCAGTTGTTCTGAGTCTTTAGAGTCCCTGTTCTAGCTACCTAGAACTGATTCTGTATAATAAAATGTTTGCCTGTACTCGTTTCCAGAACCGAACCAAACAAAAACCGATTTCAGTGTTAGCATTCTTGCTCTAGAAAAAAGGTTTTCAGACTTCTACAATTATTTCTGAAACTTTGAATGTAATATTAATTGATCTTAATTTTTCAAAAGAAGGTACAACTATTTCTGTGGCAGTATTCGTGGTTGAAAGCACTTGGTCTTCAGCAGAAAAATTGATTGGTTGTAGATTACTGAATTTCATTTTACATAGTAAGATCACCTTTTTTTTTATTCGAGCTATTCCTTGCATTTAAAAGTTTAATAGATGCAACCAATTTTGATTTATTATTTTTTCCCAGGTGTCAACTATTTTCACCAGATTGCTGATTTTTGTAATACTGCATTTAATACTTAAAACTTGCTTCTAAATAGCATTTTTTCGTATGTACTGTGTTAGCATCCAAGACGTATGGTATGGCACCTCTGACTTCAAAATGTTTTAAAGTAACTATTTCAAATGTACATTTTACAGCGATTGTATGAGGCTAGCCAGAATGGAAAAAGAGGAGAATTTATTGTTTTGTCCCTTTTTTTTAAACAATTTAATTAATAAACCCAACTCTTTTTGTAGACTACTGACTCACTATAAAGGCCTATCGTCACTGTGCACATCCCTATCTTCATTGTGCTCAGTGGACTTAGAATTAAGTCTTTGGAAAGATGTCTGAAATAGAAATATCTGCTCTTCTGGCACGATGCATAACCGTACATTAGGTTCAAGTTATAGTGTCACTTTTTTTTTTCCATTTTGTTGAGAGAAAAT
This sequence comes from Fulmarus glacialis, assembly GCF_000690835.1. Classification (NCBI taxonomy): domain Eukaryota; kingdom Metazoa; phylum Chordata; class Aves; order Procellariiformes; family Procellariidae; genus Fulmarus; species Fulmarus glacialis. Next base: position 62,560 of record NW_009199532.1, on the reverse strand, counting down.
TCCATAGACTCACTACTGTGATGTGTCCTACTTTAGGGGGGTGGGAGAGGGGAAGCAGGGGGAGGTTGTTTCCTAAAAACTCTTTCGTTAATAAGTTATGCTCCCTTTCCAAGGCTTTGGCAATTTATTGAAAAAGTATCTTCCTTCTTAATAAATGCTCTGTAGATATTAAGGTAGCTGACAGACTATGGTGTCATTTCTCTACAGTCATTCAGTTCGCTGTGGCCAATCAACAAAGATTCATTGTTCTAATGTATGTGGAAATACTTTAAACTGTGGTAAGCACAGCTGTACTCAAGTGTGCCATGCAGGAAAATGTTCACCTTGCCAATTAACAGCACAGCAAGGTAAGTATTGGAATGCCTTATGTATATCCACTCTATACTACAAAAACGAGAGGGTGAAAAAAACCAGTACCAAGAGGCAAGTGCTTTATTTTTACTTAACAAAACCAAAATCTATTGCTAGAATATTTCAAAATGGAAAATGTGTCAGCATCACTATATATTTAAATAAGAATATAAACATGACTAGAAAGAATCCTGCCAAGATGATTAGGCTTTTGGAGCATGTGCCCTATTAGGACAGGCTGGTAGTGCTGGACTTTGTTAGCTTGAGAAGGCTGAGTAGTGGCCTTTCAATAGCTATTAGGAGGTAATCAAGAAGGCAGAGACAGGCTGTGCGTGCGGAGAGGATGAGAGACAATGAGCCTAAGTTAAAATGTTATATAACTGGCTGTGAGGAAAAACTCTTTTCTTGGAACCTTATGAGGTTTTCAAGACCCAACTGAATAAAACACTGAGTAACCTGGTCTGATCTCATTGCTGACTCTGCTGTAAGTAAGGGCTTGGACTAGCTGATCCGCTGAGGGCCCTTCTGACCTGAATTGTCCTGTGATCCTACTTAATCTTTTACTATAATTCTGAGACTTGATTAAACAGTACATGGAAGAAGAGTAGAAAGAAGTATAGGAAAGCACATTTCAACAAGCTACTCACGGTTTTTGTTAAAATTTTCTAAACTTGATCTTGAATGGAAATTAAATTGTCCAAGTATGTGTGCCAGTATACAAATACACTTTTGTTGAACACTTTATATAGAAAATTGCAAGTTAATTTTCTCAACTTTTAAGGTAATAATTAACTTATGTATACTGCTTTAATAAGTAAGCTTTTTGTGCAGCTAGTACTTCTGCTTTAGTTTTTATCTCCTTATCAAAACAAAAACCAGGAATTCCAGCTTCTGTAGGACTGAGAAACCTCTATTGCTGAAATAAATCTAAAGAAGAGCAACTTCATTATCCTTCTAAAAACTGACTGTAACAATTTTTCACATTTTACCTTTTTATATTTGCTGTACTGCTGGAGGTATTTTGTCACTGATGTTTTCTTGTGTTGTTTTCTGTGGAATACTGCTTTCTTTCAGTGTGTTACTGTGGAAGCAATTTTAAAGAAGTATTGTGTGGGACAAAGGAAGAATTCTCTGATGGATTTGGGAACTTCTCATGTCAGAATATATGTGGCAAGTAAGGTTGCTATAATTTAGGCTTTTGAAAAGAAAGAGGTCATTTTATTCACACTCAGTGATCATGATACTCTTAGATAATTCCCCGTTTTCTTTTTTTGTTTGTTTTGTTTTTTTTTTCATTGGGCTTGTTTTTTTCCAGAAAATTAAATTGTGGGAGGCACAACTGTACGCAAGTATGCCATCCTCAGCCTTGCCAGCTCTGTCCACGACTTCCACAAGTAGTATATCGCTGTCCCTGTGGTCAGACTCCTCTCAGCAAGTTACTGGAACTAGGATGCGTTGAACGTAAAATATGCACAGACCCTATCCCATCGTGTGGAAAAACATGTGGCAAGCCTCTCTCTTGTGGTAGCTATGGTAATTAGAACTTTCTGCATCAGAGTATTCAAATTATCTCATCGTTTTCAAAAAAAAAAGTGGTCCTTAACTGTTTCATTTCAAGAAATAAATATTTGATTAGTGATTTGGGGTTTTAACCAAACTGAGTGTAAAAGCCACTGCAGAGCCTGCAGTCTGGCTGTTCATAATGATACCTTAAAATCAGGAAATATCTTTGTCTAAAAAGCACTAACACTAGCTAGCCTTTTAAATTTTGTTTACATGCACCTTTCCTATATTGGTAGAGGAATAGAGCTGTAGGAATTTCTGGAGAGTAGTATGTACTGATGTCTTTTAAAAGCCCACCTAGATCTTTGACTTCCGTGTGGAGACTGGTAGAGATAAATGACTTTGTTCAGATGCCTCCAGTAAATACTCATTTCCTGCTGCTGTAAGAAGGTCATGAAGTAAAAACTAGTGTTGGAAAGTTGGAGAAAGTTATGTGCAGAAGCTATTTGACACTTCAGTGAGTGCATTAGGTAACTCAGGTGTATTTAATTGAGAGATGGTGTGCAGCTCCAGTTTTACAGACTACATATTTAATCGTGATTTGTTAGACTTTAGAGAGGAAAGAGACGAATTCTGTTAAGATGAGGGCTTCTTATTAATGACTGATCCATTCTGTCAGTCCAAGGACAAGTAGAAAGGGAACGAGTAATTTAACTTTTAGTTGAATTTCAGTTAACCTAGTAAGTGAAATATGAAGGTATGCATAGTAAGTCATTCTTTTGGGTTGAAAAGGAAGAAAAAATTACTAAAAATTCCTGAAACTTGGGTAAGATATTATCACACAAAATATTCTTTTTTTTTTTAATACGCTAATGTAAAAAGTACTTAAAATGTATGCATTTTCAATGTTAATTGTAGACCTGAAACTCTAGTCTATAGATTCAGGATTTAAAAATTGAAAACAATGGCAAAATTTTATGCGCATTTGACTCAAAATAGTTAATTTGTTTGGAAACCCAGCTGCACATAAGCTTAGTATCTTTGACTAGTGATGCTCTTAATAAAAATGAAGTTCCACATCATGGATTTTATTTTTTTAGTAATTGTTAATCTTTGTATTTTCATTTTGCTAGAATTCATTCATACATGTGAAAGCCTTTGCCATGAAGGAGACTGTAGACCATGTTCTCACACATCAAATATTTATTGTAGGTGTGGCTTCAAAAAAAAGGTGAGTGTATAAAATTTGACCATGGAAACAGGTAATCTTTGTTGTTTTTTAAAGCTGTGGAGAAAAAGGAGCTGACATAGTTGAGGAAAAGAAAGCTAAGAAGTATAAGAGGTGCTGTGCTCCTTAGTTGCAAGAACCTTCATTGTATACTAACTGATAGATGCTAACTAGATTATACTGTGAAGTGCTAACATAGGCTACTTACTGTGAAGGCAATTTTTTGAACTATTTTTGCAGAGTTTACACAGAATTCTGTTTGTTGAAGCTGACTCCAAAGTCCTACATTATCCTGCAGTATTTATATAGCACAAAGAATGGTAGTTTTACCAAGAGTAATATAAACTGAGAGAAGTAAGGTAGCCTGACATAAAAAGCTAACTAAAACTTTGTAGTAATAGCTTGTAGATTTGTTGTAGACTTTTTTGGAGAGAATATGAAGTTTTTACCAGTCCTCATTCTTCATACATTTGTGTAGTGACCCAGCAGATCCTCAGCAATTGTTACATAATAATTAGTATATTTTTAAACTATGCTACTTTCTGTGATCATAGCTTTGAAATCTTTGGCTACTATCACAGGAGCTTTGATAACTTTTCTGACCTGTTATATATCATCTATAAGTAGAGATGGCTTCTGAATATGTAAGTCTGTAAGTACATAGAAATGACTGAGACTTTGCTTGAGGTTGGAACAGTTTTCTCCTGCAAGTTTGCTGAAGGTAGTTATGGGGTAGAAGGCTTCAGATTATCTTTCATTTTGAAGCTCGAAACAAAGTAGCGAGGTTTGGGTTTTAGTTTACGCAGCTTCTCAGACACCAGAAAGCTGCTTCTTGAAAAAGTGTGAGTGAACTACAGTGATAATTTAAATCAGTCATGAAAAATGTGATGCTCGGAAATGAGAACTCAGAATATAAAGTTGTGATGACTGAAGGTTTAAATGTAGTCGATCAACAATGTTCTTTTTATCCATCACCTTTTATTTTCATGTTGAGGTCTTTAATCTAGGTAAAACTTCTTTGATCGTGAGATTTGACTTCACTCTCTCTTTCTTTTTTTTTTTTTAATCAAGTCAGACTTGCATTTTTGGGACAGTTGGTCAAAGCACAAATTTATGCGCTCTGTCAATATTCTCTGGGAGAGCTCTTTTGTTTTCCGCCATGCAAGTTTCTGGTTTCTTAGGACAAACCTGTTTCTGTCTTCACAGCATTGTCTGCTGAATTAAGTGGGGAACACAAAACTACAATTTTTTTTAAATGGTCTTGAACCTCTAAGGAAAAAGTATTGTGTTAAAAGATTTGGGGTTTTTTTCCAAGCTTCTGTTTCACTTTTGTATACGTAAGTGTTACACACATGAAAACTGAGAGTGCTGCTTCTTTCTGTATCATGTGACTAGGTGTTTTCTAGATAAGTAAGTTTCTGTTATTTCATTTGTTTTAACCTAATCGCTCCCTGTTTGTTTCCTAGGAAGTCCCATGTGCTCTCCTCAGAAATAAAGGTACAATGTTATGTTACATATATAATGTGACATTGTTTTAAAAACGATACACAGCTCATATTAAGTTTGGGTTTGGTTGACGAAGTTGGCAAACATCTGATCAATACTGCTTCTTTTATCCATACTTCTGTGCCAAGTTGGTCATTTCTTGAGATGCCTCTACTTGTGGGAAGAGGTTTGAAATAACCTTCTTTCATTTCTATCCATCTTTTATGTAAAGAAAGAGTTCTTCAGCATTTGATCTCGAAGATTCCAGACAATTGTCTATTTCAGTTTGAACAGTGTCTTATGCCACCTGCCATATTCAATAGGTTGCCCCCCCCAGCATCCTGCATATCTTTGGGTCAGCTTGCACAGCTCAGAGGCAAAGTAATGCTGTTGCTCTGCTCTTGTTCAAGTTCTTGGGGAAATACAAGCTTTGATTCTGCTTCACAGTTGTATGCTGCTGGTCTTTGCATCTGAGCTTGGCAGAGAGTTCCCATTTGATGCTTCTTGGTATTCTGGATGTAGCATCTCAAAATTCACCTCAGTGAAATATTTCCTTGATGGACCCCTGTCATACTGAGGTATTTATTTACAAGATACATAAGGTAGTAATATGCATATTTCCTAATTTGAGCTTTTGTCTATGAAGACTTTGCTCTTCAGAATCCAGAAGTGATTGCTTTTGTTACCTGTGGATGGTGATAAGGATGTTCTTTGTTAGCACTAGTTTCATGAGTATATCAGAAGTAGTTGCATTTAGCTGACATTTACTGCCTTACCAATTTGAGCAGTCTTAATCTGGATGTTTGTGATACTCCAGAGTATCAGGATATCCTGTTTTCTGTGTTCTATTGTGCAGAGTTTATGGTGTAAAGACTAATGTGAAATAAACTAGTTTCATGTATTCTGCTCTCCAAAATCTTTTTGAACAAGGGTTTGTTTGAAGAAAGCCAAGTGTTCACATGGGGAATTAATGTCAAAGAGCAAGTAATTTAAAAGTTTGCTTGCTGACTTACTCTGTATTAGTCTCTTCTAGACCATGCTCTGCAACAGCCTTAGCATAATATTGTGATCGCAACTTTTGCTCTCAGCATAAGCAAAGACATAAAAGTTATGGGTGTTTTTTGGGGTTTTTTTGTTTGTTTGTTTTTAATAGCTGCTATTACATTCATGTGTGATAAGCGATGCAACAAGAAAAGATCATGTGGACGACACAAGTGTAATGAAGTTTGCTGTGTGGTAAGTTTACGTGTGGTTTTATAAAATTGTTCATTGTGGTGTGTGTTTGGTTTTGGTTGTGATGTTAAAAGACTTTTTTGCTTTCGTATTTTTCCATTTTTGTGCATCTTCAGTCTCTATTTGCAGTATTGGTCATGCTCAAAAAGTTTGTGTGTGTGCATTTATGTTGCAGTGTTTGTTTTATGGGTATCATTATAAATGTATAACCACATTCCAGCCTAAATGCAATTAAATCAGTGTAAAGGTGCTTTGCAGTGATTCCAGGGAGAATGGGGAGGGGAAGGATATTACTTAATAAAAGAAGCATAAACTATGATGAAGCTATGTCTCCAATAGAGGTCTAACAGCATCTGCTTTAAAAATTGTGTATCCGTATAGTGATCGAAAAACTGTATAGATCAGGCCTGAGCTATTTTTTGCACTATACAGTTTTGTCAATTAGTAGATTATGACCTCACAGAAAAAAATAAACCAGTGGGGTTTATAGTTTAATTCTGCTTTTCTTTTTTGCCTTCCCCTAGGACATAGAACATAAGTGTTCTTTGGTTTGTGGTCGCAAACTCAACTGTGGGCTTCACAGATGTGAAGAACCCTGTCATCGGGGCAGTTGTCAAACATGCTGGCAAACAAGTGAGTTATGTGCAAGAGTATATTTTTTCTTATATGTTACAGAAATTTATTCACTTAACTGGTCAGTGTTGGACAGAGAATGTGATCCAAATTGACCAGAATCTGAAAAATATGCAGTTGATATTGATTGTATGTTTTTTTCATGAAAGAGAAAGTTATTTCATTTTAGACGAGTTTACTAAGTGTTGGATTTTAATAGTTAAAATTGAATTACAGTGAAATATATTCAGTTATGTGTGTTGATCCAGCAATCACTTAAAAAATCTGAGGAATCATGCGAGGGGAAAAAAAGCGCTTTAGAAAGATAATTTCTGAGTTAAGGGAACTCTTGTTTAACAATGTAATGACTGTTAAAGATATTGAAGTGTGTAGCAGAATTTGTTTAGCTGCTTAGAATTCAGACTTTCCCAACTTGGTACACTAGTGATGTTTCTCTGGACAGGACCATCTGAAGAAATAAGAGATGTCAGTCACATGTGTCTTAGGCTTTCTGGTCATGTTCTGGATGGTGAAAATTGGTACTGAATTACTAGAAATAGATTGACAGCCAGCAGGTATTAATTTCCTTAGGATTGCTGAACTATTTAAAGAATTAAGCTGGTGCAATAGCTTTATACGGTATGTACTCTATTAAAAGCTGTGCCAGTTGAATATACTAGTTTTCTGCAACTGCTTTTTACCACTTGATCATATGTTGATTATTTTGCACCATTATAATAGGTAGATAATACTAAATTTTCTGAATTTGGGCTGAAGCAGACAGAAGAATGCTTCTATGTTTCCTTCTGCTAGCAGAACCTGTAGTTAATCTGGAACATCTTCATATGTGATAGCAGTGTAAATTTTTTTTTCCTCAGTCTCATATTTTAATATAGGTTTCCCCTTTCTTTATGTAGATGTAGCGTATCACAGAAATTATAAGCTATTTATTAAATGCAATTTTTGAAAGTTGGGCGGAAAAAGCCCTTAATGGATTCTTCAGCTTGTATCCATCCTTCTACTCAGTGTTTGCTTAAGAAGTTTGAAAGTTTTCTTTAAATCCATCATTCTTTAGTCTCACAGCTTCGAATTCTAGGTTTATTTTTGTATCTGCTGTTACCTACAATAAAACTGTGAGAGGAGAGTGTTTCTAGAACGGAATATAAATACTCACCTGTAGTTCCCCTTCAGGTTTCATCAAATACTGTCTTTTGTCTAGTAGTTCTGCAGTCACTACTGGAGAAAAGTGAGTTTCTTCTCAGAAACTGGGTACTGCTTTGGAACTGCTAGCTCAAATGTGGGAAAGAGGACAGTGAGATGTTGAAAGTGTGAACTAGACCTCATGACATTGGTGAAAAGGAGAGAGACAGGTTTTGTACATTGTAAGGGTACTGTTTACAGCTGGAAGCATCTTAGTTGCAGTAGTACATGGTTCTCTCCTATATCATATGCACACGGACATAGTCAAAGAACTCCATTTTTATGGAGACCAACTTTTCATGGAAACATCCTGGAAAAGAGAAGGTACTGGAACCTCTAAAGCTCACTGTGGTTGAAATAGCATTGTAGTCTGTCTTAATAGCCTATGAATATGACGCGTGTGCTGACTGTACCTCCCTTTAAAATAAATGTTTCTGTGTCCAAACATTTCTCTTGACAAAGCAAAATAGTAGTCTGAATGTCTCAGAGGTCCTGTTAGTAGCTTCTGGTCTAGTTGAGTCAGAATGCACAGATTTTTCTGAGACGGTGTTTTTCTTCACTGGATTTCATGGGTTTGATCTTCAAGATAATTAAACTTCTCCACATTTCTGCAATATTTTTGAGGATTGTATTTCACTCTCAGACCTACTATTCAGACGCCTTCTTAGCCTGGAGAGACCTAAGGATTGCCTCCCCTGTAAATTGTTCCACTGTTGGATGTAATATGTTTGAAAGGTCAAGCTTCACTGATGAAATTTTGCAGTGAGGCCCTTTTCTGAGCGCAGGAAAAGCAGCTACCTACTCAAAGAACCAGATACTTATGATCATTTGGCTTAAACCTTTGTGTCCGTGAAGTCTCTCATTCTGAATCTGTCCAGAGGTAAATCAGCTAAGCAATATCTTCAAAGATTTCTTACCTGCTTTCCCTGGATGCTGCTAGTTGAGATTTCAGAGGCATATGTTATGTGATTCTGACCCTGTAGCTGATGAGGAGTGCTTCTCAGCACTAAGAAGTCCATCCTTGGCTCTGATCCACCTGTCTAGCTACCACTTTGCAGTTGGGCTGCATCAGCCGTGGTATCATGTGCCATGGCATGGTCAGCTGCAAGCCACTTGCTACTCAATAGATTGGATTTTTTGCCCCTGCCTCCATCTCCACTACTGGTTTTGCTGGGAAGGGTGGGAGCTGGCATCAAGATATTATACTAGAGTGCATCTACACCTCTGTGGTTCTGTGTGCTTCCCAGGTACTTTACCTTTCCAGTGTCATTTGCTCAGTGCTGAAAGGTGAGGTCCCTTTCTATGCCAGGGTGTCTTTATACACACCCAGTCTGTTTCAAGACAGCAGTACATCTCTTGGGGAAAATAAATGATGTCAGTATTAGACAGCTTTTTTTTTTTTAAGTTGTCAGATATTGTATTTCTACTCTTTGGATCAGACTCTCTGCACTCCCTCCCCATCCCCATTATCCCTATTTAGTGCTAGTTAAGGAACCTTCATATAGTTAAGATTCTTCACCTATCGTGTCTCATCAATAGCAGGCAGCCAGTGTAGCTGTCTAACGCTTAGGTCTTCCAGGGACCTTGGTGTTGTGGTTTAACCCGGCAGGCAGCCAAACACCATACAGCCGCTCACTCACTCCTCCCCCACAGTAGGATGGGGGAGAGAATCGGGGCGGGGGCGGGGGAGAAAGTAAAATTCGTGGATTGAGATGAAGACAATTTAATAGAAGCAATAGCAGGCAGCCAGTGTAGCTGTCTAACGCTTAGGTCTTCCAGGGACCTTGGTGTTGTGGTTTAACCCGGCAGGCAGCCAAACACCATACAGCCGCTCACTCACTCCTCCCCCACAGTAGGATGGGGGAGAGAATCGGGGCGGGGGCGGGGGAGAAAGTAAAATTCGTGGATTGAGATGAAGACAATTTAATAGAAGAGAAAAGAAAGGGAAAATAATAATAATAATGGTAGAATATACAAAATGAGTGATGCACAATGCAATTGCTCACCACCTGCCAAATGATACCCAAACAGCGATCTCTACTTCCTGGACCACTAAGCGTGACGTCATACGGTATGGAATACTCCGTTGGCCAGTTGGGTTAGCTGTCCTGGCTGTGCTCCCTCCCAGCTTCTTGTGCACCTGGCAGAGCATGGGAAGCTGAAAAGTCCTTGACTAGTAGACTACTCAGCAACAACTAAAAACATCAGTATGTTATCAACATTCTTCTCATACTAAATCCAAAACACAGCACTAGGAAGAAATTTAATTCTATCCCAGCTGAAATCAGGACACCAAGGTTTCAGCCAGTGACTGGGTAAGAGGTCTGTCCAAAGTGTGGATATTAGATAGAGCCTATGCTAATATTTGAGATCCGTGAATGTGGTGTGCTTCTGAATCTAGAGGTATGCATGTGTGTGTGTCTTCACTAGTCAACTTCAATCCTGATGAGCTGGAGAGGAGGAAGAGGACTTGGCTATTGGTATTCCTGTTTATGTGAATCCTGTTGTTCAGTTGGCTCTGTATTAGTCTGTATGTCCGGTCACATTATTGTCATGTATGTATTGTGTGTCTTGTCTCTCTGGAATATGTGTTCAGTCTCGCTACTGGCTGGAACTGCATATTGATCCAGCAGCCATCATATCCATGGAAGTGGGACAGTAGGAACCTTTGGGATTTTAGAGTTCAACAGATTTTGCTTTGATAGACTAGGAAGGTGGAATCCTGTGATTCCCAGAGTCGGAGAACATGCTGAATTCAGCAGCTCCCTTAACATACTCCTCTTCAGGTTGGAATTGTTGTTTTGTATATTTATTGCCCCATTATTCTCTTACCTCCTCATTCTCTCTTGATCTCCCTTATCCACTGTCTCTTTATGTGTTTATAGACCAATCATATTCTCTTTTTGATCTCAGATCTCCTTCTATATGACTTCTGATGTTAATATTTTCTCTTAGTGTCCTGTTTTTCTAAGGATTTATCTGTTTGAACTGTAGTTTGCATTCCAATCAGTCTCCTTCCCGGTTTCTTTATAGTCTGAAAAACAGCAGTGAACTGTATTAATTTTTGTGCAGTGTTAAGTTTTAGTTGGGATGGTGTATGTAAGTATCTCTATTCCTTTGTTTATTTGATAACTGAGCTTTGGAATCTCATGATAAGAGTTTAAAATCTGTTTCACAAGTGCGGGGCGGGGCGGGGGGAGGGGAAGAAAAAAAGAAGGAAATGTATACTGCCTGAGACAGAGAACTTCCAAAACATACAAAGTTGGCTTTGAAGTATTTGGACAGGCTCATAAGCTGCTTATGAGGGCCATGTAATACTAAATGACATAAAGAAGTATACAGAAAAAATTATAGGAAGAAGTCTACAGGCTGGTGGCCTTCTGGTAGTTTTCTCTGGAATGTGCAGGGCCTGGCAAAAGGACAAAATCTAACCACTGGTCTGAAAAAGTGATGGTTGGGGGGAAGTCCGGAGCACAAGATTTGGATGATGTGCTTTCTGGAAGGGAATTCAAGAAATATCTCTCCATTTTTAAGTCAAGGATAGAACACCAACAGCTTTCAACTTGACGTGAGCATTTCTCTTGCTCCAGTTCAAAATGTTGCTGTCAAAGAACCGC